>NC_051447.1:13504148-13528054 GCF_001649575.2 Kryptolebias marmoratus | reverse complement strand
AGTTACGTAAATGGTCAGAAGTATGCATAGTCATCATGCATTGATTTCTGTATAAATACGCCCTTTCTCAAAGATACTTTGGGATTTTGGGGCAAGCTGATCAAGAGTAAATGTGTCAATAAAATCCCCCGTGCATTGGCTGGAATCCAACGACTCCGACAGTCATTTCGGTGTGCGACATACCTGGCTTTTCACCCACAAGTTCAGGTGGGTTTGAGACACTCGCAACAACTCAGACTATTTCAAGAGAAAAGGTGACACAAATCTTTAAAACATGTTCAAAACTCAAGGGGCTGGACTGTGTGCCTCTGGAGACATGGAGACATCCTGATGAATGCTGTTTGCCAGCCAGTCACAGCCCAGTGAAATATAACCTTAAAGACTGTTATTTGCACAAGTTTATCTGTAGAGAGTTTAGAAAATATTCTTAAATTCTGCATGCATCATTTGTTGACCGTTTCAGAATCCTTTTGCTACAGTGACACTACTGTTTTATTTGTCTTCCTTCTAACAGAACTGGGGCCTGTTTTTAATACCCATCAGTGATGTATCACTGTGCTCTGTTATCCTAACACATCCTACACACCCCTCCCTGGCTCCTCTCCACTGGCTTGCTTTTGCCTGTTAAACCCAAAGTGTTATACAACGATAATGATAGCGGATGCCGTCCTGGGTCTGTGTTTGAGATAAACCATTTTTGCCTCCTGTAACAGAATTAGCTGTCATGTTGAAACGCTGCGAATGCCAGAAAGCTTCTAGAACCGCCAAAGCTGACGTCCTCCGTCCCCCAGAGAACACAGTCTATTTCCAGTCTTATAACGAGGTGGTCTCAGTTACTTTAAAACTGAAAAATGAGAGGTTGAAGACACAAAGGAAAGGTGAAAAGGATGCAATTACTTCGAAACAAATGGCTTTTCATTTGTTACTTTAGCAGTGCAATCACATTTTTTGTTTAAACTCAAACACTTGTAACATTATCTCCAGAAATTGAATCCTTGAGACCGTTTTATTTTGTGCAGTATCTGTAAAATCAGCTCCTTGTTTTGCACTTTGAAACACATTCTCCAACTATCTTCCATTTTTCTGTCAAGAACAAATCACAAAAAAGCCCAGTCGTGCAGGGTTTGATGTAAGATAAACTGTCTGCTTTGAAATGTGTGGCGATTAAAGCTTTTATTTGACGTCTCTGTGTTTCAGTCTTCTGTTCTGTCAGAAGCAGCTCAGCAGTCGCGTGTTCCTGTTGCAGTGGGGATCTCGTCCCAGACATGCAATGTGCCTCATCTCTGTAATTTTACCCCCAAAACAGCTGGCCTCCTGCCAGTGCACTTGCTCACACTCAATCAGCCTCAATCAGGAGCTTACTGACTGAAGTGTCAGCTGCCCCGGTTATATCTAAGCAGGAGAGTTTCAGTCTTTTTGTCGTTTCGCTGTGCGACTTACTGGGGAAGAAAGGCCATTGTAGCAGCTTCTTTTCATGATCAAAACAACTTTTGCTGTCGTTTTTTTTTTTTTTTTTATGTTCAGGTTTCTCTTTGTGTGCTTCTATTTTTGGCTCTTTAAGAACCTATTTGAGATTTTGATTAAACAAACAGTGTTTTGGTGTCACTGACTTAGAGAAAAATTATACAGATTCTGTTTTTCTTGTTGGTTTCTGTCTTTTAAAAACAATGTTTGGTTATCTTCTGACTATGGATGACAGACATCTGATACACCCATTCATCAAGATATGCTGATTTGTTTTTTCCTACTTCGCTGTTAACTTTGTAATAGTCACACACCAGCGAAAAAAAAGGCAGGGCAATCATTTTTTGTTTGTGTCTGTGGTGTTGGCAAAATATTTCATGACTTAACAGATTTTTTTTATCTTTCAGAAAGTAATCATTGCGTTCACATCAATAACTGACTAACTTTTGAAGTCAACCTGTAACAAGATGGCCACCACAGCAAAGTGATCTTAGCAAACACCGAAATGGTTATACTGTCCGTTTTACAGATACCGAGCTAAAAAAAACATACTCCAAACGCTAACAGGTCATGTGAAATATTGCATGAGACTGCAAAAGTTATTTTCATTGTTTGTACCAAAAAGCTCCTTCAGTCATTTCTCAGCATAAGAGGATCTGAGTCTAAAACTGACATTAAAGGCAGCAGCGATATGCATTCTTCAAGGAACGACAGGCCTTTAATTCTAACGTTTGAGAATGTTGCAGGTTTGGCCATTTTTCAAACATGCTTCCATCTCTGTGTTTTCCCTCAAGTCTAAGTGGGAGTTTCTGCCAAACAAGAAATTCCATCCAAACGATCTGGCTCATGAGCTCAGGTTTTCCTTGCTGTGCTTGATGAATGGTTGCTATAGTAACCAGGGAGAAAAGTTATTTTTTAAACTTTCTTCTACTTTCGTATTCTGTTTTGGACCTTGCAAAGATGCTAAATCAACCACAGCATTAAAAAGAAATGTAAATAAGGTACCCTGTTTGTTTTTTTTATTTGTTTTATTACATTTGTGCTCACTGCAGATTTATAATGAAATTTTACTTTTACCTTTAACATTTTAGAATGAATACATGTTATTATAAAGGATCAGATATAGTAACAAAAGCACTACTAATGCTACGCTGGTCACCAGTTCCTTAGAGGATTAAAGTCTTTCAGCTCACTGTTCTTGTTGTCACCAGTAAACAGAAGGCCATTGCTCTGAATCTCTGAAAATCCACAACAAAATTTAGGACTTGTAAGCAAACCTAATGGAACATTTAATTGTAAAACGAAGAGCCATTTCTCCTAGAGGCTTTTTGAAATCAGAAACTAAAATACAATTGTGCTAATATGCCTTCAGATAATTGTTATCTATTGTTGCCTCCTTGTTTCTTGGGCAACCATCAAACTAGGCAGCTGTTTTGTAAAATGTCTGCCAGCAACCATTTGCACAAAATACTTGAGGTTTTTCTCTTTTGGTGTGACTTTTAAACCCTAATCACTTCTCATCTAAGCCATTTACGCAATACTGCCTTAAAAAAAACTTTATTTCCCTGCCACAATCTGCTGCGCATGAATTTAACTGAAATAAAACAACTGACTGAGTACAAAAAAAATGAATGAAAACACAAAAATTAAACTCAGTCGAAATGTTTTAGAAATAAATGTATAATCTTCCACAGCTTTAGGTTTTGCATGCAACTATGGGCTTAAAGTGTGTGATAGCATCAACACATTGTATATTTCTTATCATAAAATGTGTTTATATTAATGTTTTACCAAAAATCAGCATTTTTTATTTCCTTATAATGCAGTACTTGCCTATTAGCAGACAGGGACGACATTGTACTAACGCGCTCATGTGTGCACAAAACATGAGAACTGGAACTTTACACCAATATCATGTTTCGCTTCTTGTTCAGGGATTAATTTCAAGATTGCCTGCAATGTGCTGAGTTTTTCCACAGGAAACTACAGAATATCTGCTCCCAGTAATGCTTCATCTTCATCCTATCCCCTTGATTTTTCCCAACACATTTGGTTTCCAGTCTATCCATTCCATCCATTCACCCATCGGTCGCCTTTCTCATACATTTTTAATGGAAACAGCTTGATCCAACCAGTCAGAAAACCTTTAAAATTGCCGCCTTGTGTCGAATAAATAAATATATTAGCAACACAAGTCAACTACTGTTCAGTGTTGTGGAACAGACAAGATAAATGTTTCACTTTCTGAGCGGAGGGTAGAATGGGTTTAGTCAGGGACGAGATGCTGAGTTGCATGAAGTTGCCAACTCAAATTGAAGAAGCGTTTCCATTAGAATCCCTGCACGTTTGTTGTCCATTTTAAATGCGAAGAGATGCTGCAGGATGACTGCTCGGAAGCCTCATGCATACAAATTTGCTTTGAAGGCGTAAGAAAATTGCTTTGAGAAAGAAAAGAAAAACTGAGTATACAGTTGAAGGAAATAAGACTTTATTCAGTAACTGTACCTCCAACAAATCTACAAAAATACTGATAAAGCTGCAGTGCAGAAGTACAGTAGTTTGAGTAGCTTGGATGATTTTTATTTGTTATCCACACATCCTATTAAACCTCAGAGAGTTTAAAAGTAGTTTCATATCAGACAGGAAACAGCCTAATGCTTTAAAAAGGGGGATCACATTCACATACAGTTCATGTGATCTAAATTTTTTTTGAAAAGGCTTGTTTGCCAAAAGTGCACATAATATTCCACACACTAAATCCTGCTGGGTTATTCTCATATCTCAATCCCTGGGTTAAAGCTGTTGGCTTGTTGGTTGGGTCATTCTTCACTTTCTGCCATTTTAAGCCATCCACAGCATCTTTCTGCTATAAAGTGGAAGCTGTAGTCGCAGGTGAGCTCAGCTTCACTGTCAGAAAACGTGCATTCCCCTACAAACTGACCCATTGGACCGGTGAAAATCTAAATCCCCGGCCAGCAGAGTTAGCAGCAGATGTCTCTGTGCACAAAGTTTCTGTTTCATTCAACGGGTTTTCAGATGCAGGATTTGGGGTGAGTAAAGTATATTTTAATTCAACAGGGGGTTAAAAAAAAAAAAAAAAAAAAGAAATAGGCCTAAATCATATTACAGCAGCTGAGATTAGCACTTGCTAAGACTGATTTCTCTGCTCACACTTGTACTATATTAATTAGCTCTGCAGGAGAAAAGGACAAAAAGAAGCATGAATTCCTGAAAGTCGGTCTAATGTTTGTGAAGGTGGATGGCAGGTGGGGGAGATTAGACAGACCAATAGAACTGGATCAAACAGAGGGTGTGGGGCAAATATTTGAAGGAAAACTGACTAATAAGCGGACAAATTCAAAGAGCGATTTTGCATAAAATCCCTATCCCTAGTTTTAAGAACATCAAATGATAAACTTGCTGCAATGTCATTTAAAATCTGATGACAGAACACTGAAGGTCTAATGGCAAACCAGATTTTATGACACCCTTCCACACTGACAACAAATAATGTTATGCAGTGCATCTAAAGATGCCTTTAAAACAGCCAGGTTTAAATGTTAAAGGGCAACAATGCCACTAAAAACAAATGCAAACATTTAGACAGAACACACACACATGCAGCTGATCATGTTTATGTATAAGAGAACCAGTCAAGATGTGACTCAGTGGGTCGAAACCTCACCTCCTTCCCATTTACAGCCCCCCTCTGATTTGACATGTCAGCTGGATGTATGTCAGCATAGGTGAGAGTGAGGGCATGTTGTGTGCTGGGAATCCTGACTTTCCTTTTTGTTCGACTGCAAACACTTCCTGTCACTTCAGTCTGATGCCAAACTAACGTACACTTCAAACAGTAGTCAAACAACTATTTGCTGTATAGATTCATTGATATTGTAAAGGGATATGTTTAATACAGCTGTGGACGTCTTTATGCTTAAAGCTGAAGTTTTAATTAATTTTAGATATTTATGACCTCTTAAGGATTAAATCTTAACGAGGTTTGATTAAAACATATTGTCTTTCAGAAGTTTTAACACTTCAGCTTGTGTCCAAAAAAAAACAGAAAAAAAAAAAAATTAACAGAAGCTCAGTCAATAAACAATTGTGCAGATGGTCCATAATGACTGTTCTTGTGTGCAGTCACTTAATTTTCCTGGGATGTGTAATTTTGTTGCCATGGATACCATTTAACACTAACCACTGTGTCTCATTCCAATTAGGGGTACATTCAAGTTGCCTCAGATGAAGGCAGGTTGCATGTAAATGCACTTTGTAAAGCATTTGTGTGTGGAAAATCCAAACGGCTAAAAGCACATTTGGTCTGAGCATGCTCCTTCGGATGTTCAAAAATTTAAAAAGCTTATAATACAAATACAGTCACTGAATTAATTTTAGCCTTGATGAATGGTAAACTGCAACAGTATCATTTTATGTCTGACCAAAGAGTAAAATTTAAGTAGATCTGATGTTATTGTTTATGTCAAATCTTTTACATTTCTTTCCCCTATAGCAAAAACCTGCTTCTTATAGACATTTTGTCTCTCCATGACAACAAGCCCATGAACCTTAAGGAGAGGAGAGGGCTATTTTAGCTTTGTTTGCCCTGTCACTCATTTCTAGGTCAGTGGGTGAAGTGAATGCTCGGCCAAGCTTGAGACACGCTCAGTGAAGGATCTCCACATCGCTGTGTCCCATGTGCACGTGTGTGGGTGTCTGAGCATGCAAGCATGTGCAGTGAAGGTGCGGAGCTTTGACACAAAGCCCACACATAAAACTCAGATGCACGTTTAACTTTTTCATTTCAAGACTGAAGCTCAGCTCATATATTTTACTGCCCATAAATCAGCCATCAGCAGAGCAATAAAGGAGGAGTCTTTTCTTACCTGCTATCTTTTTCCATCTCAGAGCTTTGAGCTTCTTCTTTGTGAAAAGCACTGAAGCTAATGAGGATTTGTTTCACTTCAAAGACCTTTTCTCTCCTACCAGATCCAGGAATGAACAGGTCAGCACATCCTCAAGAAACTGAAAGGGTGATGGTAAAATGGTTTTAAAGATCTACTGCCTCAACATTTCTTCCTTTTAACGTTTAATGAACACACCAACCTACAATACTGACTGTATGTGGACAGCACTCTGTCGACTCGTTTGTTGTTTCTTTGTGGATGTTCCAAGCTCCTCAGTAAATGCCAATTTAAATTGAATTGCTCTTTTTTTGTTAGGAAAGAGAGAAAGGCAAAGGCATACATAGAAAATAAGCAAGAACATTGCCGTTTGTACAAATCTGACATTCCGACATGTTTTAAGATGTTGTTGTGGTAGCAGTACTCATTAAACAGAATAACTGGGGTTTTGCTTTTTGTTTTATTAGTGGATTAATTTCGTTATTAATTGGTAAAATAATAAAATAAATTAGTTCTGGACACTGACACACCCCAATGACTTCATTGCTGCCAACTTCAAGCTGGATTGATGATATTATTGTCAAAACAATAACTAAAATTCCAATAAAATCTGCAGGGTCCAGCGAGTTGGAGGCTAAAATGCTTATTGACACTTTTTAAAGCGTACTGCCACTTTTCATAAACCTGCTGGACACAGATTTCAATGCAAACAATCATAAGCTATGGCTGATTAACTGGTTTAAACAAGGACAGCAGGATGACTGGTTAAAAGTCAGGCACCAGGAGCGAATCTGAGGCACAGCTGGGTGTGTGCAGGTAGTCTTAGGAGGAAGTATGAGAGCACACATAGTTCTGTACAACTTCTACTAGACAACATGTTGCTAAGGTATGTGAATGCATAGAAATACATTGTTTTTAGCTTGTATTACTAATAATAGCCTAATAATAGCACAACTATTAGCAAAATTTACAGATTTTTTTGAGCTGCAACTGGAACATGGTAGACTTCCGACTTTTAAAGTAAATGCAGCATATTCACGCCAGTGTGGACCAGTCCATACTATCTCATAGGTTGAGCTTGCAGCGCACTGAGAATTTATGATTAAAACAAACAGCTTCAAAGGTCAGACTTAAAGCATCGTGGACTGTGTAGCAAACAAAATTACAATTCAAACCACCTTTGATAGAGCACAGCAAAACATCTGCAAACCAGCCAGGCTTGTTGCCCTTTGACAGCTGTGGTGACGTCCCACCAACATTGATCTAAAGAGTTCAAACAAGTGCTGCCAGCATTTTGGTGTCAAATACCACAGGGAGCTTAGAGAAGAAGTGTGGAGTCCATGTGTCAGGCATGTCAGAGCTGTTCTTTGCCAGCAGCTTTGTTTTATTCAGCAATGAACTTTATATGTAGCATGGTATTGTGGTTTAGTCGACTGCAGGACTAATGTTTATTGTTTATCACAGAATCTTATAATTGATGCAAAAAAGTAACCCAAATGATGACGAGTCTGACTTTTGTAAAATGGAAACTTTGGTTTACTTAGTTTATCTTAATGGATTTTAGTCCTGAAACTTTGCTTAATTCTGCCAGCAAATAATTTAAAAAACAGATGTTAAACCTGCAACTACTCAATGAGATGTAATGACTTGGCTCACAGCACAGACAGTGATACAGTTCAGTTTCTATTCAGCCAAGATTTAATGGCCTTTTAACATGATTATTTCCTACAGAGAGAGCCCCTGATCAACATGATGTAGGGAGAGAATAACAAAAATATCCCCAAAGTGGGACTGAAACAACAACTTTAAAATGTGGCAAATTTTTAAATAGTTTTTTAAAAAGTTACCATTGTATGAAAGCAAAATAAAACTCATACTGTAAACAGTTTAAATGGGTTCACGTTGGTTTTAAATTGGTTTGTCAGGAGCTTTTTTTCTTTGCTAAAATATCACTTTTATTTTTTAAAAAAAGGAATATACTATATTAAGTAGTTTTTTCCTCTTTCTGATCATTGGCATGGCTCAGAAAATATGAAATTGCAAATGCAGGAGCTGATTGTGTACCAAAATTACTCAAAGCAAAAATCAATAATTTGAACCTAATTTGCTCGAATGAAGTCGACAGGAGGCATACTGATCAGAAGCCTAAATCATCACAGCTCGTACCTTTGAGATGTTGCTCCAGAAATCTGAATATGCAGTAGTTTTTAAAAAATGGTTTAATCCCACTTGTTTTATGGCAGAAACCCAATCTTTTATTCCAAGAACATATAGCCACAGTGATGAGTAGGAATCTTCCTCAGATTTATCTGTGAATCAACAACTTTCGACTTCCAGCTCAGCCTTCCCTGCACATAAATCAGGTTATTGCTGATGCACGTCATTCCCATGCTTTACTCACAAGACCTTGACAAACCTCCACAGGTTAACAGCACAAACAGTTTTGTCTGAATTTAGCTCTAATTAGGCTGCCCTATTCAAGATTAGGAGATCAGAGGAAAAACTCCCGCAGGATCCCTAGCTTTTTAGCTAGAAGCTCTGAGGGTTTTCACATTTGTTTCGAAAGACAAACTGTGAAGCTTTTGGAAATCCCCTGAAGCCTCAAGTGACAGTCAAGATTTATTCTGACAAAGTTTTGGAAACTCATTTCCATCTTAGACCTTTCTAAGAGACACAGCCTTGAACTGGAGGAGAAAACTGAATGCTGAATTCCATTTTTTCCTCTTTATTCAGTTGCATTTCTTTTTTTCTAAAGCTGCATTGAGCTGAACCATGACTGATGTTCTGAATTACACCGATGTTTTACTTGGTGTTACAACTCAACAGGGCCTTTGGCTTCACACGAGTCAACAAAACACCACCTGCCACTGCTAATCTCATTACTTATGCGTTGGCAGCCACTTAATCTGAGAGGCAAGTGCTTAAACTCTTTTTTTTTTTTTTTTTTGAAAAGCAATATCAGGGGAAAAGAGAGCAGTTGAACCTTTTTTGTATACCCAAGTGAGCTACAGGACCGGAAGCAAGAAAGCTGAAATTAACCAAACTTGGTGCATGAAGCTGTAACAAGATTTATCCTAAAGCGCTGCAGTGCGGTTGCGTAAGTTTTTACCTCATTATCTCCTAACAGTCATAGCGTGGTGCCCTGCAACACTGTCAGACTACTTCATTTTGGAGGCAACACTCTGGGGAATATAGAAATAAGTGTTTAGAGCAGTTGCCAAGAAAAAAATGAACTGGGAGAAATGCTGCACAGAAACAGAAAGCCCATGGACTGATGTGAGTTACAGCATCACTCGCTTTCGTCAGACAGAAAGATGGCCACTTCAAGGGTCTGTTTCACACAAATTCTTCCAAGAAGTTATTTTTGGCTTCACAACAGGTACACTGACAGCCCTGTCATTGCTCACTGTCATTTTCAGTGTCATGTGACGAGTGCTGAGGTTCTCTTGCGTCTTCAGCCTCAAACCAGAAGACATTTTAAAATGGGTGCAATAAAAGAAGACATGCATGAAAGACCACTAAGATGACAACTGTACAGAAACGCTGAAGTTTCCAGCCCTGTCAAAAAATAGTTAGGCTTAAAAAGAAGTCCTGTATATTCCACAGATATCTTACCTTTCAGGCTTTATTATGAAGCTGCGACAAACTGCTGTTTTTATTAAAAGGGATCCAGTCCACAGAGAGCCATTCCTGGAACAAATGAATGTGTTGCATTCAAAATACTTCAACTCACTGTGTGACTCAAGAGCAGGCAGGAAAATTAACTGGAAAAAAAGAAATAGGCTTCACAATATAAATCAAAATGTTAACAAAACAAGGAAATTAAATCGAAGAAAAACTGGGAGAAGACAGAAGTTAGCGAAAAGCAACAAATACAAGTCACATCTAAGAATAAAGCATGGCATTAAAAAGACCAACTCAGAGCCTAAAGACTAACATGAAACAGTAAAAGGTGGCCCTATTATACCCAAAGAAAGATAAATGTTAGTTTAAAGCAAAAATTGTTATTCTGTTTTGTCATTACTAAATTAATTAAAAATGACAGATGAGGAGCATTAATCTGTTCATGGTTCTGAACCATGAAAGGTTTGAATGCTGTAAAGCTGAATGTTTTGTTATGTTACATCCAAACGGTGCAGCACGAAAACTTCCGCCTAATAATTATTAAATATAATCACCTTCACACTTAAATATACAGTCATCCAACTCATGAGCTGTTTGTTTGTTTGGGCCTTATGCTAATTAGCTCCCATTATTCATTACTGTATCTGTTTGTTGTGCAAATGCTAATTCAACAATCAAACACTTGTTTTCCTGGTTTACTTCTGCATACTTTGTGCTTTTTTAACCATTCATGTATCAAAACACTCAGCTTAATAAAGGAGATCGGTGTTATGACTTTTGGGTTTTGTAACTTTTATACTTTACAAAAATTTTAACTTTATTTACAAATACATTCCCCATAAAAATACAATGAGATTTTCCAGTTCTTTAAAAAAAAATGTTCCTTTTGAAATCTGCTTCAGAATATTTGCTTTATTTTTGTGTTCCTATGCTACTTTTCGCTTCTAGCTAACCTTCTGCTAACTTTAGCTTTTATCAGGCCTTTCAGCATTTTCTGCTTTTGGCTTTTAGCTTCTGCTCCTATTACCGTTAACTCAGTTTCAGCTTCTTTAGCAAATTTTAAAGTCATTTAGCACTCAGTGTTCACGCTGCATTTTTACAGAAATACAGTTTCTCTGGTTAAATCAATCGTTGCTGATAAAGCCCTCTGTCGCTTACTGGTTTTAAAGGGGGGGAGGCACACAGCATTAATAATGACCATTTACAGATGAATTAATTAGACACATGTGTGTGTGTGTGTGTGTGTGTGTGCAGAAGGGCCACAGATGGACACCTGCTGCTGACTACTTGATGGACTGTCTCTACCGAGCACCACTTATTACCATGGCAACTCCCCTACACCCACTTCCACTCACTGTATTGTGCAGACTGCAGACTGATCATTAGAGTCTAGTGATCTTTCTCCTCAGTGCCCTCCTCTGTCCCCTTCACCCTTTCTCTGAGCGCCAAACAAATTGCTCTCCTCCCTTTATCACTCCCCTTCCTCCCAACCTCCACCTGAATTCTTCCTCCCATCATCAGCTCTCCATTTGTCCATAATAGTCCTCTGTCTTCTCCTTCCCACTCTTCATTCTGCCTATATTTTTTACATGTTTCATGAGTTGTCATTATCTTTCCGATCAAATATCTTCAGCATGCTTAATTTTGGCTATTATCTTTTTCCATTTACCCACCATTTCCCCTCCCTTCCACTCCAAATCTATTTGTCTCTCCCTTCATGTGCCTTCTCATCCCCCGACACGCCCAATATCCCACCATCTCCTTTGGTTTCGACATGGCTGGAGGTTTTAATTAAAGAGAAAGGAAAGGCGGAGCAATTTGGTGCGACAGAAGTCTAATTGAAGCCCCAATTAGTCTCCTCTGGTCATCAGCATGGTGTCATGTTCTACTAAAGGTCGGATTTTCAGCAAGAGGTGATGTTTCTGAAATCATTACTTAGGATTTAAAAAAAGAAGAAGAACTACTAATTTAGTGGGGGAGGAAAGAAAATCCAAACTGCAGACATAAAATACCAGTTGATTTTAGTGTTTGTGGTTGCCTTAAACACTCTTCTTCAATCAGGAGTAGGACCTAACAGCAGGAAGCTGTGGCGATTGAGCGAGACAAACAAAACAACAAAAAGTCAGTGAGGTTGCCTTGGTGATTACCATAGTGACTGCTAAAAAAAAACAAAAAACAGCTGGACTTGTTTTGAAGAAGATGGAAATGGGCTTTAAATGCAAGAACACAGTGTGTGTGTGTGTGTGTGTGTGTGTGTGTGTGTGTGTGTGTGTGTGTGTGTGTGCGTGAAGGCTCCAGAGTGTAACACACTTTAGTTTGGTTTGTTGTCGCAATCAGCTGGTTCAAAGCCTAAGTAGAACAAGTACAAACACACACACACACACACACACACTTTCATTCATCACACAAAAGCCATTGAATCTTATGATTCAATGTACACAGGAAAAGAAATAAAAACATATGTAAATAAACATTCTAGGAACTGGAAAAACATACATAAAAATCCTTAACTTGACCCAAATGCTGCAATGTTTTTTGGAAAAAATATCTGGTCAAACTATGTACTGTTTACTCATTGATAAATTGTAAAATGAAAAAAGTTGTTGTAAATAAAGCTGAACCTTCAGATTTACAGTTACATTTGCCCTTAAATTTGTAGTTTTATGTAAACAGAATATTTTATAAAACAAAGTCATGATGTGTGATGCAACACTAAGCACTTAATATACATTTATTTAAAAAAACAAAAAAAACTTATTGTGTCTTTACTATTAGCTTGATGTTGTCATATAAGACAGGTCAGAATAGAAACTGGAGTCTCGCCCAGAATTCACCTCCCTGATTTCTGCTAAAAATCTGTATCTTTTTGAGGAGGAAAATAAGAACAAAAACAATTTTTACTTTAACCATATAAATGTTTGTTCTTTCACAGTCATGGAGATTTTACAACTTAAGTATTTAACCAGAAACATGTAATCATTTGCTGAGAAAATCTGTGAAAACACTTTTGTAAGTTAAGCAATTTCTTTCGCTAAAGATTTCATCAGTAGATTTTTCTATTGAGCAGTATAAAAATAATACTCTAGTTCAAAAAGATTTTCTCAGACCATTTAACTTTTCATCCATAAATTGAAAGCACAATGATAAAAAAAAATTGGCCGATAACTCTCCATCTATGGGAGACTTCCCCACATAAAGCGTACATAAAGCTCTCTTGCCCTTTTTCTTTCAATCTTTCAATGTGACATTTTGCAGCAAATCCACTCACATGGCTTGCATCATCTCTCTCTCTCACACACACACACACACACACACACACACACGCTTATTAAGCCTTGCTTTTTCCACCCCCTGTTGAATCCAGCCCAAACAAACCCAGCTCAGTCCTGCCTGCCTCCAGATTCAGCTTCAGCCTGATAAGCTCCTGCTGACAGGCTTCAGACAAACTGATCACTGATTTTACCTTTTCCACATGCACACACACCTAATAACACACATCCAAACTCTCTGGGGATGAGAGAAAGGACAAACACGGGCGGATGGATGAGAGACAAATCTCACCGACAAAAGTGAGACATCTGAGAAATGAGGGGATGCTGAAATCTTTGGCCAGCTATGGTTGCTGGAAAGATGAAAAGGGAGAAGGAAATGAAAAATGTAGGGACTGAAATCTGCAGGTACAAAACAGATGAAGGTAAAGTGACAGGGATTTTGTTGCAGCCAATATGAAAAGAGAGCAGAGAAGCTGGCTGATGGACAACTAATCAGAGTTTTCCAGTCAACCAGAGAATAGATGTCAAAACCCCTTAAATTAAACTAATTAAACTAATTAAGCACTAAACAGCAAACCAATTAATGCCATGTTTTTAGTCCAAATTCATAATCATACAAGCATGTTTGGAAGACGAATCAAGATCTCCTTGACTTTGATTAAAAGGAGCAATCTTCCACAGGGTTGTGATGGTGAAAGAGTGGGGAGGACTCAAATGAGACAAGGGCAGATTCAAATCCTCAACCCTAAGAAAATCCGTTCTGTGCTGTTCCCCCACTGAGTCTCAAGGATGCCTCTGACTGGAAAGATGGGTTTTTAACAGAGGCAGCGGGCCCCTTCTGTCGCTGAGGTGTGACTGCATGATTGTTCCACTCGACTGCAAGCTGTGGCAGACAGATTCCTCCTGGGGAGGCGGCAGCTGATGCAGGGGACAAACTGAACTGTTGCACCAGCAGGAGAGAGAAAAATAAGAGGGAAGGATTCAAGATTTGCAAGTCGGCAATTTTCTGTTTTTGTTGTTCTGTTGATTTCAGCATACATTAGTTTCCATGAGTTATCTTGCATCTCAAGTAATCACTGTTTTTGAAATCCTACAGGGAACAGTAAAGCAGATACTTTTTTTAAAAATGTACTTGTTTTAAAGAGAGATATTCAGAATTGTGTATTAACTTTGGGTCGAATGGCTATGTATTACACAAAATTAAAGATTACCAATACTGACAAACACAGTTATTGGGGCAGATCTTTAACTGAACACTAAATTTGTCATGAACCAGTGAACAAACAAAACAAGACTTGAAGGAAAGCAGGTAGTGAGCTTCAAAAAATTACAACAGAGATCTGGCAAATTACATAGAAAATTTGGCTAAATATATATATAAGAAAACCAACAATGAATGAAATACAGCTGAGAAGCAATTAGAAAACAAACTAGGTGTGTTAGGATAAAAACAAACAAAAGCAACACAATATACCAAAGTAGAACACAAAGTAAAGTTAATAGAATACAGAACAAGGAAACCAAGTCAAAGACAAAAATTTGTAAATTACAATACAGAAAACCTTTGCAAAAATTTACTAATAACTAAGAATGATAACAAAATTGACCTGTTGTCACACAAAACACATCCTAAGTTCTCTCTAGATATTGAATTAAATCATGATCTAATGTAATTTGGGCTTAATGTGGGGTGAAAAGCTGGGAGTTGAGCATATGTACCAATCCCAGCCCAAGGTAGCTGTACCTTTACTCCCCTTTTAAATTTACAGCTCTAAAAATGTTGTAAACAGCCATATGTGCATAAAGCATCTTTATGTTCATAGAAAAAAAAACAAATATAACCCTACATTATCAGTGCTATATGTATCATCTTTTGGGCATCCATTAACTGGATGATTGCCTTCATCAGCATCATTTTCAGCCGCAGCAGGAAGCTCTTTAAGCTGAGGCTCTTTCTGTACTTTACCAGCGCCAAACAACAAAGAGGCAAGTTGCTGTGGTTAGCTCGTTAGATTGCTGATGAACAAAAATGGAACATTCTGTAGCTTGAGGGCCAAATAATTCACGGTGTGATGAAGCTGGGACAAAATTAAAAGTTTGTCATGAGAAATTTGTAAGTTCTATGATATTGTGTAAAATTAGCACATATGGAAGGAGGCAGGACCAAACAAAGTCCAACAGGCAAAAGGTCTTTTTTTTCCCCTTTGAACTTAGATTAGAGATCTCTATTTGTAAGAATACCACATTTGTTCTGTCACCTAAAAGTGCAGTTATGAGTTGAACAATACTTTTTCTTCTGCTTATGTGACATTTACTTCACTGCACTGTTAATTTACATTTTGTAGCTGAAGGAAGAACTACTCAATGCCCATGTGAGTTTGGATGCATCCATGTGTGCATCAACATGCACAATATAAACCTGTGCCGTATTGTCAGAAAAGCAGCTGGCGATGTATTTTATCTCTCTTCCTTACTTCCCCGTAAGACTCTCTTACCCTCTGTTCTTCCATATATTCCTCTCTTTTTTTCCCTTCTCCAATCTACAGGCTTTCTTGCAGATTTTTCTGGCACAGTGTCTCCTAAAAAGTCTAACCTGCCAAAATGTACGAAGAAATAAAATCCCTGAGCAGTGCCAATGCAAATGTCAGCGTCTTTGTGTTTCACTGCAGTGCTATCCTCACTGCGCTGTTTCCTTTTTCATTAGGAGCTTGTGTTGCAGTCATGGATGGAGGGGGGTTACACTACACTGTCCTTGACTGTCCCCATTATGGGTCCACCACAGTCCACAGGGTTTTACAGTTTGTGATATTTGTTTCTAATGTAAACTAATGTGTCCTTCATAGTTGTCCACTACCATCCACTTCCTTTTCTGTTTTTTTAAAATGGTAATATATTTGGTCATGTTACACCACAGCTTTACCTTGAGGGTTTTAAAGACTGCAGGTGTTGGAGAACATGCCTGCCTTACTCTTGTCACGTACACACGCACATCCCAGAATGCCTTGCGGCACCCCTGCAGCACTACACTGTATTGTATGTGGTATATGCACCGTCATGCATCACAGGTCATAAAGAAATGCATGACCTCAATTTTAATAAGAGGTTTTTAATCCACTTAAACATAAAAATGCTTAATAAAACTCATAATTCTGAGCATTTTTTGTTTTTGTGTATTTTGTCTGTATATTCGTTCTTCAATGAGGTGACTCACGTTGTATTTTTCTATTAAAATATTGTAACCCTGTTTTTGTCTTTATTAGGCAGTTTCTTTTTGTTTTGTTTTTTTACATTTGCAGATATTTATGATCTTTTGTAGGTCAGTCTGAATAGCTGACGTATTTCCTGGCATTATTTGAGATCAGATTAATTTAATTTGCAAAGGGTAATACATAGTAAAAGCAAATATATTTTTAAACAGAGGAGACTGTATCAGTTAATGTTTGACGAATGATCAGTATTTCACTTCCAAAAATCAATATTTGTGCTTTTGTTCAAGTAGTTTTCAGAAATGTTTAGATCCAACTTGCTGATAAATGTTTCTAAAATGCAATTTTTCCATCTTTCACTCCTTTAAAATGACTTAAATATCAGTTCCTGTGCATTTAAGATGTACGTAAACTTAAAATGTCCAGAGATTGTGTTATTCAGGCAGCATGAATGCAGGAACAGTTTTTTGCCTCAGATGTACTCTGCTGTATCTTCACTTGTCATGGTCCTTCATTGCTCACAGGCCCGAGTTTCACACACACTCACCGAGCACAAATGTCAACCAACATTTCACATTCTCTTCCCCAAAAATGTCAGTGCCTTGGAACAAACTCATCTCCCACTGTCACTGGCTGACATTTCACATGCTCGGGGTCGAAAAACGAACCGAAGGTGTGTCACTAAAGGTTAGTTAGCCTGGGCTGTAGAAGCCCGTCAGCTAAACAAAGTGCAAAAACCTTTGAACAATGTACACAGGTTTTACTGAGTGCACCAACGTGAGGTCTATTCAATCCTTGGCAGCAATACATAATACAGCCCAGGACATACCTGGTATTTACCTGGTATGAATCCCATAGGTAGTACATATGCACGCACCATGTAAGTACTAGTTCTGCAAGCTACTTGCCAAGTATTAGGTACTGGTACTTACCAGGCTGTAATATGTTTTGCTACCTAGTTTTTAATTTTAAAATGTAAACAATAATGATTTGTCTCTCAAATTTCAATGCAATAAATAAATAATAAAAATGAAGGATTTGGGGGACAAGTTTTATACCAGAAAATAATGAGGTTTGTGTGGTATCCACTACAAGAATTGGGAGCATTTCCTTGTATTTCAACACAGCGATTCACTCAGTAGGACCCCTCTGAAGCCTGTTTTTAGGAAGGGAGGTGAATCTGACAGAACTGCATGATTATACCAGAAATATGGCATTACCATGACCTCATTACCAACTATGTGGCAAAATAAGGATTTCTAGAGGGGCCATTTCTGTATGCATTCATACTGTCCGCATGCTGTAAGACAGTTCCCCAGCTAAATTCCTCTGATGAATCCTTTCAACAAGCCACCTGTGTTTCACTTTACTTTTTCACTCTTGGCCTCATTCTGAAAACTCCATTAAGTGGCTCATTCTCAATCTCGGTTTAATTCCCCAGGTTCTCCTCCTGTACCTTTAACTTGCCTTGAAAAAGATTAGAGTGATCCACACAGAGCAGGAACCCACCACACACACACACACACACACACACACACACACACACACACACACTTATCATCTTAAACATCCACACACACTCACACATTAGTCTAATCTTCTGTTCATACCTGCCAACAACTCACCAAAAATGGATCAGGGAATGAGGGACTCTTATTTCCTAAGTGGCAGCCCAATAAATCACACACACACACACACTAGCTCAGCAAGTCAAATGGTTATTCATTTTTAATGACACACGGACAGCTTGACCTAGTATTGCTTAGATCTGGGTGGGGTGTGTGTGAGAGTGTGTGTTTCTCAGCTGTGAGAGGCAGGCTGTGGATACTCAAGTCAGGATGGATGCCTGGTCCTGCAAACTGTGTGTTCATTTGAGTGAGCAAACGCCAAACCAAATGAGTCATTTCACCCACACGATTGCACTCAGTCATAGGAAATCAACACAACTTGATAGAAAAACTAAACTGAGGGACTTTGCTTTCCATCATCCCCTCCTTGATTTACGTAAAATGTTAGGCCAGATGCTTTCAGCACATCAAGACAGAAGACACCCTTCCAAATAGAGTTAAGTTATTCATCCATGCACTCTCCATATTTTTCACACATTGTACTTTCTGTGACTTCAGTATCTTTTCTCCCTTTAGACCAGAATCCCTCTGCTACACATTTCTAAAGTAATATCCTGTTTACAACCCCTTTGCCATCATTTATACTCACAAATATCACAGATTAGATCAACTATGTTGGACCCAAGGTGCACTACCCGACAGGTTTTCTGTTAGTAGATTTTATCCAATATCTCACATAAAGATGACAAATTTTATTGTAATTTTAATTTAAATTTCCCTCATCATTTGTCGTTTTTTTCCTGTTACTGTATAATATGAACTTTACCAAAAATATTCCTTTTCTCTTTTTCAGGACGACTGCAAAAACATGCACCTTGTCCTTGTCTGTCATCTCACTAACTGAATGTGGCTCATCTGTGCACTGATGTGTGCAGGACTGGCTGCCTGCTGTCTGCATGAGAAACAGAAATTCAACTGGGATTTTCTTTTCTTTCTCAATGTTTTTTCTATGGTATATGTAAGCTTTTTTGACAAGGCCTCTGGAAAAAAAAAGATCAAATTAAACATTTTTTGAAAAAGTCCTCTTTCATGTGTATGTCACACAAACAAAGGCTTGTGCTACTTTTGTCTCTGGGATGCATGAAGGACAAAAATTCCGCATTTAAATTGTGTGTCAGAGCACACGGCTGTGCCAGTGTGACAGCAACACTGGTGTTTACGCAAGGATCATGTGCATGCATGTTGCACAGAAAAAATATGACTCACTGTTGTCATGGGAAGAGAGGGATACTGAGTCTAAAGGGTTTTACTGAAGAATGTAAAACAGTCAAACATTAAGCTTAAATTTAAAACTTAGTGAATGGATTTTTTAAAATATCTTATTAATCACGATTTTTTTAAAAAGTCCCACCATATTACTGTTTTGGTGTCAGGGTCAGGTACCTCATTACTTTGCAATCAAAACAATCAGTGCAGAAAATCCACAATAATTCTACTTTAGTGGGGCTTTTCAATATCCAATATGAACAAAGGGATGAAAAAATGTATTTGTATGGGAGGCGTTATCTTTAGAGAAACAATTACAAAATTTAAAAAGCAGTATCTGTTTTATTACCGCCTGCTGCAGAAGGTGGAGCGATAATGTTTTTCACAGTGTATGAAACACTAGGAAAATATCTCATGAATCACACTGGGTTTAATTAAACTTTCAGAAAATAAACATTGGATAAACATCTACAATTTATTAGCTTTTGGAACAACCCAATTCAAGATGGCTGCCACTAAAAAGCGAACTTAGCAAATATAAAAAATGGCTATAACTCAGTTTTACTGATATTGAGCTGAAATGTGATGTGGTAGTAGCTGAGAGTCATTCACAACATAAACTCTTGATTATAACATCTTGAAATGTAGTATGACATTGTCCATTGTGTTTGACTAAAATGACTACAACTCGTTTCTTTGAGATATGATATTCATTCCTTTGAGAAATGCTAGGTTTTTAATTCTGACATATATTTATCTACAAAATGTTAAAAACCAGCACTAAACAATAAATCTATTGGTTATTGTTCTCCCACTAGTTTATAAAACTCCAGTTATATCCAGTTTTTCCTGTCAGTTATTTTCATGCCATTTTTATGTACAAAAAAGGCTAAATGGACGAGGGCACACTGAGAGGTCTCAGAAAGCACATGCGGCCATGTGATTTGACCTGATCATCAACTTAGAGTGGGAGAAGACAGAGAAGAACAGTGGAACAAAAGAAAGAGTTCATTGTCAGCCACTTTGATGTAAACATTGATACGGACAAGGAGCAGCAGATGACAAAAGAAAGAGGCGGCGGCGAGAATGCCTATTGTGAGGGAAAAAGTCCCAAAAAAATAACATTTCACACAATCAACACATTTTTTTATACTTCATTTTTATTCAATTTGAAAAGAATGTATATACTTTTAAATTACATATCTCAGGATATACAGTAGGCCTTGAGGAACCTCAAGAGAAAGATTTGTGAGGATGGCTGGAGACAAACAGTACAATACAGACATCAGCTTCCCTCCATAACAAAGAGCTCAGTGTACAGCTCTGAGTAAAGTGTTTGTGCTGAAGGACTAACAGGGGAAAGAGAAAGGCATGGAGGGGGTCACCATTCACCAACATGTCCCCTCTGTTTGTTGGGTATTGTGTTGTATGTGTGTATGTACTCTAAATGGTTAAGCTGCAAGAGTGAATGGGCTGCTGAAAGGGGTGCAGCAGTGTGCTGGTCTAAAGAGAAATCAGCCTAGTAGTCATTATTCATGTCTTATGAGATTTAAAAAATGCAAAAAATAAAAATGGAACAGACCAGTAATTCGCTGATATTTGGAAAAAAAGACAAGAAAAAAAAAGATTTTTTAGACAGCCTCCCAAAAATGACTTCAAGGCTCTCTCATTCAGTCCTGTCCTCACAATGAATTGCACAAAAAGCTAACAGACGCAGTTAACAGGGACAGTTTGTTCTGAAAGATGCCTGAAAAAAGGACATAAGTCAAATGTGAGCAAAACTAAGAGAAATTGGGAACAGCAAACATGATACAAGAGGGGGAGAGGGGGAAAAATCAAAAAGAGCTATGAAGAAGAGACTTTAAAGCAGCATGTCCTCAAATTCATCTATTTTAGCTTGATGATATGGGAAGCCCATTCGAGAAGCCCATACATCATCATTTGTCACTAGTTTGAGATATTTATTGGATGCATCAAACTGGACATTGCAGTGGTTGTTGTGATGCAACCATTGCAAATATGATGCAATTTTTAGGATAATCAGCAATGATACCAAACAAAAAACACTGAAATACTTGAAACTAAACGTTACAAGAGTTGTGACAAAGATCTGTAACAGAGAACACACATATGAGGATTTTTGGTTGGTTGGTTTGTTGGGGTTTAGCTGTTTTGTTGGATAGTTTGTTGGCTTAGCTGGATTGTTGGTTTAGTTGGATGGCTGGTTGGTTAGTCAAAGGTAAAAAACAGTAAAACATGATGACATGCAGGCCTCTTAAAGGGGGCCTGAAATTTAAAGGTTTTTGTGACCCCAAAAAATTTATCACACAAATCACAAAATTTGTTTTGACGACATCTACAATAGATATCATGATAATTTACATATTCATTTCATTCAAAATCCCAAATACTGTAAATATAGTTTGTATGCCATCTGTTTTGGTGTGAATCAGTTGAGTGTGTGGAGTTCACCCCCCCCAAGGGGTTGTGAATATTAGTACCAAATTTCCAAAGACGTGTGTTGTCTCTGTTGTACTGGTCTGTGCAAAGCATGTGAGTGTTCTGACAGATGGACAACAGAGTCTGTATCAGATGGTAAACAATTAACAGAATTATCAGTCTGCTGGCACTTAAAGTAAAGAACATAATTGTCAAACAAAAGAACCATTGAAATGTTATGGCCTACACATGCACAAACCCACTCAGCAACACGTTTCACACATGTACCACCAACACTAAAATGTTGTAATTATCATACTGCGGCATTCAGAGATGATGTCTTGCATGCATTACAAGCAAACACACTGACATGAATTTATTTTCATCTGCATGTGGGCAAAATGTAAAAGTGCCCGCCCAGTCTCTCAGCGTGAGTTCACACTCAGCTGTGATCGTTTCTGAAGGTGGGAGCAACGAAAGTGTTATTTCCACAGTTAAATGGGTAAGTTGGAACAAATGTCCTATGTATGTGTGTGTTTGTGTTGTGTTGTCTCAGCGGTGTGATTGGTGTGTGTGTGTGTGTGTGAATAGACAAATAAGCCTTGCATCAGAACTCCAACATGCACACGCACACGCAAAACAAAGAGGGCGACGAACACGCAAATGTGTAGTTTGTGAATCAAAGTTTGTGTTGTTCACCCAGTGACTTGCACAAGTGTGCATACACACACACACAACAAATGAAAACAGGAAGGAAGTAAGGAATGCATTCAATCTAATCTTGGAGCCCCAACAACAGTTTCTCTTAGTTTGTTTCAGTTGTGGCATGCATTGTCGTGTCCATGTGTGTGTGTGTGTGTGTGTGTGTGTGTGTGTGTGTGTGTGTGTGTGTGTGTGTGTGTGTGTGTGTGTGTGTGTGTGTGNNNNTGTGTGTGTGTGTGTGTGTGTGTGTGTGTGTGTGTGTGTGGGTGTGTGTGTGTGTGTGAAGGTCAGTGTGAATGGATAAATAAAAGGAGGTGCGACCAAGGTCAAAGTGGGCGGTATTAGACACACTACATCTCTGCTCTACCCCTCCTTTCACCCCCTCTCTCTATTACCACGTCTGTCTTTCAGATTTTGTCTTTATTTTCCTGTTTAACTTGTTCTTTTGTTTCTTTGTGCTTTTGGCTCTTTGTTTGTGTTCTCTTTTTTTTTCTCCTCCTTGAAACGCTGTTTCAGACAGGATTTTGTACTCCCACTGGGACTACAAAATGGACAAAATCTATTGCAGCACCCACTAGTCATCCAAAGAAATGCCTGGAGCTCAGATCCACCACCAGCATACAGACAGAAAAGGCTTTGCTGGGAACTGTGTGGGGTATTTTTGTGACTTTTAGATGTATACAGATATAAATAATGATCTAAATATAGCTTCACAAATGCTAAAAAGTTACTTTTATCTATAAAAGTGGATCAAGGGGCACAGAAAAGAGAACCAACTTGACATGGATCAGTTAGCGGACCCGGAATTTCAGCCCAGACACAGGAGTTGACAGTTAACTTGTCTTTATTGTACAGCACGGAGAATGCCATGCGTAGCAGGTGGACCTCAGATCGCCGTACTGAGAAGAAACGAGACAGTCTTATTATCCACACGATAACCAGGACGTAACCACAGACTGAGAAGGTTACACTGACCTGGATGGTGGTGTGACGGGGACCGGAACCTGATCCTTGTAGGATAGCGGCTGTGAGAAGTCCAGGAACGGAAACGAGGATTAGCGTCTCCGAAAGGTAGGCCGCGGGGGCAAGGCTTAACACTTGGTCGGACGGGCAGGGGTCGAAGCCGGGAGTAATAGTAACAGGCAGCGGTACCAGAGGGGCAGGCGAGAAATCCAAGTCCAGGTCACAGGCAGGGGTCGATGTCCAGAAATCCGAAATCCAGCAAGAATCCGACAGGGGCAAGGCGTGAGGGAAGATCCGGGAGACGTGAGCAAGGTCGAGGCACAGGAAGTCAGTCCGTGAACGCTGGAGAATTACTTGCTGGTAGGCTTTCATAATCTGGCACTGGAGGAGAGCAGAGAAGGAGAATATATAGGGCACAGCCCAGGTGTAGGGGAGGTAATCAACAGCGGACACAGGTGACGAGAGTGAACATGATTATCACTGGAATGAGGCATGGCA
>NC_051447.1:13458427-13492158 GCF_001649575.2 Kryptolebias marmoratus | reverse complement strand
GTACCAGAGGGGCAGGCGAGAAATCCAAGTCCAGGTCACAGGCAGGGGTCGATGTCCAGAAATCCGAAATCCAGCAAGAATCCGACAGGGGCAAGGCGTGAGGGAAGATCCGGGAGACGTGAGCAAGGTCGAGGCACAGGAAGTCAGTCCGTGAACGCTGGAGAATTACTTGCTGGTAGGCTTTCATAATCTGGCACTGGAGGAGAGCAGAGAAGGAGAATATATAGGGCACAGGTGTAGGGGAGGTAATCAACAGCGGACACAGGTGACGAGAGTGAACATGATTATCACTGGAATGAGGCATGGCATGGCACACACAGGCAAGATTATTACAGAACTTAAATATAAATTATAGAGGCACATTTGCCACCAGCCTGTATTTATTCAGAACACATCATTAAACCAACACATTCTCATTTTTGGTTTTGGTATGCAAAATATTATAAAAGAAATGTGTTAATGAAAGAGAAGAGGTGTGATCATAAGCTTTCAGCAAATTTGCTTTCAACATCAAAAAACTAAATATATATAAATTATATCTAGATAGAGTCCATTGAAAACAATAAATTCCTTTTAAATATACTTCATCTCATTTAAACCTCCCACACAAACTAAGCTCACACTTAAGGTACACACTGTTACTCTAATTATAAAAGAAATACACTCTGGGGGAGAAAATAAAAAAGTTAAGCAACCAGAAGGAAATGTCTGATTTGGATGTATATGATATGATGTGAACGGAGCTGGAACATCTACAATGGAGGGCATCATGAGTGGAGCAATAATGTTATCAGGCAGTTGCCAGAGCATTGCCAGACAGATGAATCCTCATTAGACAGCATTACCATCACTTGAAAGAATTTGTTAGGGGTCACATTGTGGGTTTGCATAAAGCCAGGTGGTCCTACTGTGCAATTTCCCAACATGTGGCTGTACAGATGTTCGAGGCCTGATCTTAGAACCAATGGTTGCATGAGGGCACCCACACATGTTATGAAGGTTCCAGCTGCCAAAGAAAGACCACACCAAGGGAAGATTGCATTGTATTGTGTGCCAAGTAGGCATTGGCTGATCATTGTTTCAAGGTATACAACAGTGTTTAAAAGTCAGGGTCAAAACCACTGCATTTTTCTGTCATACCATTCCTACGGTTTAAATGCCTTTTAATAAAATACTAGAAACAAAACTTTGTGTCATTCTTGCTGTTGTATAAAACCATGATATTTTTGCTCAAGGAGTTAGATACTGTCAAAACCCTGTACAGACCCATGTGTAGTGCCAAGTATTATGAAGCCATCCGGACACAAGTCCTGGATTTTTTTTTACAACATACTATGTCATCCCATGCAGTATCTAGACAGACTACAAGTTTCATGCCCCATGCATTGGTTGCCGTTAACACCAGAGTAGAGCCAGTTGTTTGGAGTGGTGTTATAGCTGGGAGGCATGGATGAGTAGGATCATACCATGTTTAGTAATAACTCTTGGTTCTGCATCACCATGGATGACCATGTGCATGTATGGTGGTGCCATGGAGAGAGGATTACTCATACATGAGTGGGAAGTCATGTAGTATGACATTAGGTCACCTCTGGTAGTGAGTCAGGGGACCCTTGTGGCACAGCGCTATGTCAGTGACATCTAGGTCCAGATGTCTTAACCCTCCTAAGGCAGTACCCTGGTACAGTCTTTCAATAAGGTGATGCCTGTCCACAGACCCAACACGTGTGTCTATGGACTGCTTGAGTCACGTTTTTCTTTGGCCAACCAGGTCACACAATCTCTCCCCAACCAAACATATATGAATTAGCTTGGATGTTAATATAAATCCAGTGATGGTACGCTGAATTTTAGGGGCCAGTTACAGACAGCTGTGGGTCAACTTGCCACAGGAGAGAGTACCACAACTGTAGGAGTCCATTTCACATTAAATCAGAGCTTGTAATCAAGCCTGACTGACATGGTACCACTGCTGTGCCCATACTGCCACTACATTAACCATTTTATCTGGCATTGTAACCATTTCAATAGTTACATTACTTGTCAACATATGCAGTGTAATTTAATTGCCATCACTCCATCTGGGTGCTTAACTTTTATCAGTGTGGAAGGAGCAGAATAATCCATCAGGTTCTGTTTCAAAAACCCAAACGTAGCCAAGCAAGTTTGCAGATCAAGGCAAGCAATGAACGTTTCCAAGCAAACACACTTTCTTTGTGCACAGTAATGCTAATTTGTCCAAGGCGCTTATAAATCCTCTGGTTGTATTTCCACAAAAATCTAAACTAGTGAATGTTTAATGTAACACAACCCTAATCCAGTGTTAACTCTGAAACATTTGACATATGACTGAATACAGATACGATGGATGAAAAAAACATGCTCAAGTTTGATCCCACCATATGACAAGTCAACCCATCCTCACATTTCATGTAGGGGTCATGTGCTAAAAATGTCTCGAAGCTTGTCTGTAAAGTTTCAGCATGTACCCTGAGCCCTGTTTGTGTTTCAGCCCACCTGAACACAGCACACAAACCATGACTCATCTTCAGAATATCAGAACATGGTGTGTCCTAGCAGAAAGTCAAAGGCCACCTTGAGGGAACAATTTCTACACAGCAGTTTCTTTTAGAAATAGTACCTGAGACTGAGTTCTCAGTGGAGTGTAAGGAAGAAAAAAAGCTTTACTGATTTCAAACAGCCATCAGTGCCCTTTGTAACATCAGGAAAACAGCAAGACTTTGGTGTGATTGATAAAATAAGATTTTCACTTTTTCCTGCACTGTTTGGTTTCATCTCGTCTCCTAGAAACTCTGATTTTTATGGCTCACTTTCATGTCCAAATGAAAACCTACTGCAGCCAATTATACCTTTCACACTGGGCACTCATAAATTTGTCATGTCAGAACATCTACATCAAAACTTGTTCACTTTGAAAGCAATTGCAATTTGCAGCGTAAAGTCAACTACTTTATATTAAACCCATCTTCAGATTTTTATTAATCAACAATAGGTTAATTTAGGTATTACTGCTGTTTATTGAAGCTGGTGTTGAATAAAATGACAGAATAAAAGAGTTTTCATTGCTGTTTGACTGCTTTTTTAAAAAGAAGAAAAACATTCATGCATTTTTCTTTTGACACAAAATGAGGAAAATTTAATTTGTGGCTGTAAAGTATGTAATCAGGTCACAGCTAAACCTTATTAGTAACTATTATTTCCTAATAATTTGAACATAATATGGTCATTTTAGGAATTCAAACTTTACCAAATTAAATTGTATGCAATTTAAATGTAAAGAGATTATTGTTTTCTAATAAAAAAGCAGCACAAAATATTGTTTATTAAAACTATCCAGAGTAGTGAAGACAGGGCCTAAAATATTACAACAACGAGAAATAAATTATATGGTTTTGGTTACATGAACCTCTTCAGTAATTTGATTTTGTTGCTAGAGTTGAATAATTTTTTTTGTTTTTCCTAAAAGAAAATATTTTATCAACATCCATATGGACTTGATCTTCATACTCATATGTTCAGTAGGGCATCTGTGTGTACATATAAATGTTTGCCTTTGCACTTTATATGGTGCTGAAAAGCTACATGCCTTTCAGCCGAATGATTTCTCAGCTTTAATCAAGTAGTTTATCTCCCAGAAACCTTTTTCTCTACAGTCAACAAAGCTGTTCTGATTAGTAAATAGCAAGTCAAACCAAAAGAATAGAAGATGATTTATAAATAAATTACAAATAGATAATTGGAGCCACTGTGAAAGCATAATTGGATGGGAAACACAATAAAGTGATTTGCAGTATCTGGATCAGGTTAAAAGCGTCATTGTGTGCCGATTGGATGAATATAAATTCGCATTAGGCTACAGTTCCCACTGACAGGGAGAAATTGCAGCCCAAGATTGAGCAGTGAAATTAAAGGTCACTAGGTTTCAGTTTTGAGAACTGTCTCCAGCGTATTTATGTTATTTAGGCTAACTGGTGTCGTATGAAGTTGTATTTGTGCATGCAGTGTGACAGCAGCATGTTAGAGAGCATGGAGTGCACGTGCGTGTTGGGCTTTAATGTGAGCGCTCAGCCCAGGTACTGTATAATTATACAGAGATGTGCTCAATCTCTCTGCATTTATAAAGAACCTGTCACACTCATATCTCTGTCATTGCCATAGTAACCGAAAGGTCCCTTTTTGAATATCGCTCTTTTGAAGCTTCAGCGCAGCCGAAGCCAACGTCATCAAATCTGCTTTAAGACCAGCAACAGAGCAAGAGTGTGTGTGTGTGTGTCAGTCTGCCTGCATGTGAGCATGTCAATTTATCTCAACTGTTCCCAGTCATGTGTTGAAAGAGCATGAAGGAATGAAAGCAGTAAGAGGGGGAAAAAAGGGATTGTGGGCTCTGTGGGAGCGTGCAGGCTGTTGCTAGGTGGAGCAGGGCTGATGCTTTGCTGCAATTATTACCCCCTTAGCTTCAAAACAACTTGCTGTACATGCTAAAAAAACGTATACACATTTTATGCTCCAAAGATCTGTGAGTCAAACAACCATGTTGAGGTTGAAGCCCACGCAGAGTGAAAATGACACACGGAGCCAGCACATGCGGTGAAGTTAGAAAAAGAGACTAAAGTTAAAGACGTGCTATAAAAGACTGTAGGAATAGTAAATATAGATAGAAGAAAAGGAATACAAAGAATGTGTGGGAAGAGAAAAAAAATCTCAGAAGATGTAGTGAGACAGAGGGCATGAAAAGATCAGAGGAAATGAGCTGGGACAAAAACAGAAGAAAAGTTGGCATTGAGTGAGTTAAAAACTGTAAAATCAAAGTGAGGAAGACAAACATAAGTAAACAGAAATTTCTGAGCATGCTTCAGTTATTAAACCACTTTTATTAAAATTTCCATTTAATTTAGGCTTTAAATTCCCTCCTGCAGTGGTTGTCAAATAAATCTGAACTGTAATGGTGCTGCAGGCAGCTTTTCTGCACTCTGATTTAAATATGACAGAGATGAAGTAAATAGTCAGCTTTACTGCTGCACTGTTGGTTAGAAAGTTAAAAAAATAATAAAAATCTATATTGCTTGCAATTATGTTTTCCCCTATGGGTCACTCAGCTGCAGCCTGACAATAACATTTCCTGTTTGCTCCTTTATTTGCTCCCCTCTTACTGTACTTTTGAGCTTCCTTTTCTTTTCACTTCCAAGAATGGCAAAAAAAATGTCTGCAAATATTGTCAGCGACCATTCTTCAATAACAGCTGCCCTTTCTACAGAACTGCTTTTAGAAATAAGTAGATACTGTATGTGGCTACTCAGTTTTCCTTCAATGAGCTACATTGAAAGATTTTAGGAACACATCTACTTGCAGACTCTTTATCCAATAAACAAAAAAGGAACAGATTTTATCAATGCATAACCTCTTCTAGACCGCTTAGTTTACCGTTTCACCTTAACCTGCCTTTTTATCTGCATACTTCACTCAACAAATCTAAGTGTAAAGTTGTACTACCACATCAGAAAGGTCAAATTTCTCAATCCATGGATGTTAACATTGTTGACCTATTTTCAGTCACTTCAGCTGTTTCCGTAGGTTAAGAAATGAAAATGGTAGCTGGCATTTGGTCACAATCTTGGCTTACAAATTCATATAAAGGACACAATCATCAATATGAGAAAAATATTTTGAGAATTTTGTTACTTTATGAATGTTTTTTTTTACCGTTTTTTATAACTTTGCATCAAGTACCCTTAATCTTCAGATTCTGAACAGATGGAGACAAGTGCATTTGTTTTTATTTCTGTGACCAACCTTGAAACTAAAATATTTCAATGAGAAGTTTTTTTTTTCTGTGAGAGAGCTAACACACTCATTTCTAAACCTAACCAAGCATTAAAGTGGAAGTAAAACCTGAAGTTCTGAGTCAAAGACAAACCTGGACCTGTCTGACAGCTGAGGTGTGTACAGGTCCACCACTAAATCCTCCAACCTCCAGATGATCTTTTCAGCTATTGAATGAGAATTTGAGTGTTCACAAATGAATCTATACATTATTGTGAGCTTATCTGATGAAAGGTAAAGTCAGAGAAAGCCAAAGGACCTCTTCATCCCGCTATCTCTGTGAGTCACCACAACTGTCCTCCCACATCTGCCTTCATACTTGATCTCAGATGGCACATGAACCCAAAGAACTCCTCTAACTCTGCGCAAACACATATACCAGTGCGTACACACACACAAATGTCCACATAGACCTCCATATCCCAGCAGGTGTGAATGAAGGCGTCTATGGGCACCGACCTAAAAAGCAGAACAGGAACAAACGCAAACACCTAGGTGCTGCTGTAGGCCAAAGGGAGCTCACCATGGCAACATGAGAGTGGGGCAGCAGCGCGGAGTGTGTGACTGACACAGGTGTGTGAACAGATAACACGTGCATACACACACATACAAGCTAGACACACCTGGATACATGTGCACACAAGCAGAAAGGGAATAAACTCCAACAGCAGCATCGGGTCACAGAGGAATGGTGCGAGTTTGTTTGTGTGTTCTGATGTGAGGGTGTGTTCAGATTGTGTCTCGATCAGTTGTTTATTAAAAACATTCAAAATGCACAAAGATGAGTCTTTATATTTGCTGCACAGCTCAAAGAAGAAAACAAGACTGCTGTGATCGGTAAGAGGGTTCTTGAGAAAACTAGCATGCCAAAAATAGAGCATAGCAGTTACGTGTCTGCATATAAGTGTGTGCAACCATAGAAACTAAAGGAGCCTGCAGGCTATGTCCCATGATAGAATAAAACTTAGAATAAAACGCCACTGATATGCAGTACACTAGTGCAGGAGCTTCAAATCTTACTTATCTGATTGTGTTGTCACTTAATGGACATTTATCTAAGTTGGTAAGTTATTTATTTTTAAGAGAACGGCCTAAAGGTGGACTCAAATAATCAAAATGGTCATAATTAGTTATAATGGTTGTGCCCTTATATGAAGTCAAGTAATTAAAAAGGTGCCCTAAAAATTGATTGGTTGGACAAAAATCTTAGGTGCAAGATCATTAAATATTTTTAGAATGGCTTCCCAAGGCATCACATCATAATTATTAGCAATGTTAGGTAATATTACATTTTAAAAGGTAATCAGATTATAGGGTCACTGCTTTTAAAATGATCTAGTTACAAAACATGCTGAGAAAACCTGTTAAAAGTCCTTATTTTTTAACAAATATAACAAATCTTTAAATTCCTTGTGCAGATTGGCTGTATTGTCCTTTGAATGCACAAATTACTAAATTATATTGACCAGAGACACTAACCAACCCAACCAATGAAGGCAATGAGGGAAAGTGGTGCGGGTCATCCATGCTGTAACTGGACAAACTAGTCTGACAATCAGGAGTAAACCAAAATAACCAACTACACTTACTAAACAAACTCAAACAAACAACCTGCGATCCTCAATATCTTCTAGCATATTTACAGAAAAACATGCCCATAGTCACTTACAATAAGTGGCCTTAGCAACTGTGGTTAGGGTGAATGAGGACTCAAATGCAGACTTATAGAGGGGGTATGACTAATAAATTATATTTAAATTAAGCAAAGTGCTGCTGAAAAAGTAAGCCCACAAGCAAAAAATTTAAACAAAGTGAACAAACACAAAACCTATAAAGAACACAAAGGAGAAATGGTGACAAGAAGCAACAGAAAAACTGGGAGTAAATGTTTTGAGAGAGCCAACAAGAGGTACTTGTGATGATTAAAAAAGAAATTGGATTATAACAGAAGACTAGAAGCAGTCAGAGAACGAAAACCTCCGCCAAGGCCATAGTGTGATTAAAAAATAGTTTGATCCAGCTGCAGAGTTAGAGCCCGGGCCAATCTGTGATCTTGACCTGTGACCTTTAAATCTGACCAGATCACCACCAAAATTTAATCCCTTGTTCCTTGTACCACATGTGATGTTTCCTGAAAAGTTCACGAAAATTTGTTCTTAACTTTCTGAGTAATCTTTTGCACAGACAGACAGACAGACAAACGAGGCTACCTTAAACATAGCCTCCTTGGTGGAGGTAATAAGAAGTTAGAACAGAAAAAGACAGAACTATGAAAATTTCAAAAAACAAAGCAAGAAAAGACTCAAAAGGGAAAAAAGGCTAAATCCATAGATCAAAACACAAAAATCTATAGAACATAAAAAAGCACCCTGTGAATAAAGATTTAGAAAGCCCAGATAAATGGATTACTAAGATGACATTAAGCTTCTGTGAGAGATAAAGTCCAGAAAAAACATATCAGGAAAAGTAGATCAAGTTAAACAACCCCTGAGAAAATCCCAGATTTATGTTGACTGCAGTCATTTTATAAGACACTAGTGTGTGTTTGGGGTTAAGAGACGGGGGGAGGGGAGAGGGGGTGTCACGTTCACAGATATTGATTGAACTGTCCTTGGTAAGAGGACCGTCATGTGTGAATTAAATTGAGCAGTGTTTTTACTGTGATGCAGACAAGGAGATGGGATATGATGATAGAGGGAGCCCATTAAAAGTGCAGAATGACTCTGAGACGAGCCACAGGGAATTGGGTCACCGGCTAATTGGGCAGAAATACATCAGCCTGCCCTTTGTGCATGCACACACACAGCAGTCATAGCCTTGGACCTGCATTTAAAAGGTTAAATTAGAGGATTTTCAAAATAAGCACTAAAAGGTTGGATAATTTGGACAATTTGGACAAAAATACAGATCCCATTTAATACGCGAACCAAACAGGAAAGACGATTTCTGCCAGACATTACTGTAAAGACAGCACAGATTTAAGTAGATTACTAAAAGACTGATTTAATAAATTACCAACACTAAATGAGCCATTTATATGCAGACGCACACATGTCATCTCTGCACCCAATTTTTCAGTACAATAGGTGAACGAGGCTAAAAATAGAGTTGAACTGTAATGCTGAATAAATCTAGGAGAAAACTGCTCAGTCCTGTATTTCTCTGTTGCAGGGCAGAAAACAAGCGGGTCGACGACAGAAAGTGTGGAGCTACAGAGACAGGGGGAAGAATTATGCTGCATCATGCCACAGTCAGGACTGAAGAAGCAAGCTGTGGATAAGGAGGACAGCGCACACCGCCACAAATTTAAGCCTCAGTGTTCACTAAGCCCACTTGTGCGATCAGAAGGATTATTAGCTGGATAAGGAATAAAACCGGAAGCAGTAAAAATGAGCCAGTGAGAATATTTGTAATGTAACTTTGTGTGTTAGCTATCCTTTCTTTTAAACCATATATGCTATGAATTCCACATTTCACATTACTTCCTTTTAATCGCCCGCTACCAAAGGCAAAACAGAGCAATAATGGTTTTGCCCATGTCTGTGTGTGCTAAAATGTGGCATGGTAATAGCTAAGACTCATTTACAACACATACTCCAAGCACCAACAGATCATGCAAGATATGGCATGAGACTGAGCAAGATGTTATTTTCAAGGTTTGACCAAAATGGCAATAACATTGTCATTGTCATTGTAATTGTTATGAGTTATGATCAAAAATTAGTGAATTCATGACTAAAATTTTAATTCAAACAGCTTCTGCTTTTCTCAAAACATCATTCACCATGACAGTCAAGTTAAATGCATGGTAAATTTTTTTATTGCACGTGCAAGTATAGCTTCAGAAGAGCAATGATGCAAGAATGTTTTCACTTTACTTAATAAACGTTTGGATAGCAAAAGAAGCTAAGCACGAGGCTAAGACTAAGACTGCGCTCAACTCACCTTCGATTTCACGTTCGCCTCCAATCTTCTTAGCTTGAACATCCCTGACTCGTCCAGAACACACTCGGAAAAGACTTCAGGTTGTCTGAAGCATAAAGAGTTGGAAAGAAGACCAAATAGTTCACAATCAGTTATAAATTAGTTGGATTTAATTTGGTTACTGTTTAGTTTAATATTTAAATATGAATACATTCTTTGCTAATTATTATTATTATTATATTATTATTATTATGGGACCAATTCAGATAAAAGAACTAGAGAAACTGCATTTTCACAGAGAAGCTAAGTGCAGAATGATGCTGAAATTTACTGACAATCAGTAAAAGCAGTTCAACCAGCCATTACTGAGATGTAGCTCCATCTCTCTCTCTTTTTTTTTTAAATTTATTTTACACCATCTTGGGACATTTTGGCAGGTTTAATGTGCCTACCTGAACGTTGGTTGTTTTTCATCATGAAATAAATCATTCATGGTTTGCAAAAGTAAACAAATGCAGACATTTTTAGCAGGAGAGGCACAGGTGTGTTAACGAGGGCTGCATGAGCAGCTGCAGCCCTCGTTAACACACCTGTGCTTTCCCTGCTCTTTCAAGTCAAAAAGTCTGCCGTGAAACAGGCCTATCATCACTACAGGGAGACTAAAAGGTGGCACACCTGTGACTCGCTTTCCTCGGGTTTTGAGGAACCCTATGAAAACACTAAATGTAGTTTGACAGCTCAGCTTTGGTTTCCTTCTTCTTTTACTTAACTTATTGTGTGAATGCTGAATTAGCATTCACAGAAAATGCAGTTTCTCTTGTTGCAGATTAAAATGCTACCAAACTACACCTATAAGAAATTGTGACAAACTAGCACTACTTAGTCAGGCTAGCATGTTAGCTATTGGAAGTTTTACTAACAGTGGAGGCTCAGCTCAATGCACCATTTTCTAACCAGATCAAATTTTCATTCCTTGCATCTCCCCTTTGCAGACTACTCCATTATGCATCTTTAGAGGTAGAACTTTGGGAATAGACAGAAGAGTTTCCTCACTTTCTGGTTACTTATGCATGAGGTGGCAGGCAGAAAGCAGAAGAGATGAGCAGCGTGGAAATAAAAAGATAAAGCAGAAAAATGAGGAGAGAGAAAGCAGATAGGGGTCAAAGAGGCAGCAGGGAGAGAAGATGAGAGATCATAATGTGGAGAAGAAAAGGGCAGCAGAGTGATTTGGATGCATCTGGTATAAATTAACAGCGGGAGCTGACAGCAACCAAGTATGTGTGTGTGTGTGTGTGTGTGTGTGTGTGTGTGTGTGTGCAGAAAGGCTGAATTATTCAGAGACAAGCTGTGGCTCAGTAAACGTTAAGTCGGCACATAGATGCAGACACACACGCTTTTGCTCTATGTTCGGGGAGACCCTCGCCTCCTCTGGGTCCCACAGACAGATGGGACAAGAAATGTGTCACTGGGTCAAACTCACACTGGGGTGCCCATCTTGGTGCAACCAAAGCCAGGAAATTCAAGGGGTTTCCTTTCAGCCAACAGAGATCGGTAAAATGCTCCTGTATTCTTTGCAAAGCGGTGGACTAGATATCATAATCAAGAACTAAAAGTCAAGACATTTTTCTTCACTTTGCAAGCTGTTAAAACAAATCAATGTGTCAATGCTGTTTTAGTGTGTATGAGGAAAAAAATGTGTGTGTGTGTGTGTGTGTGTGTGTGCAAATACGTCAATGAGCCTCGTGGTGTAAAGGACTTTGAGTGGTTAATGACGTTCATAAAACTGAAATCAATTTACCAATCCACCAGTTTTACATGTCGAAATCAGGTTATTTGACATCATAATTAAATTTATTTCTTCAGTTGGACAGTGTTGTAGAAACAAATAAGAGAAATGAAAGCTGTGAAATGTGTCAGAAAGCTACTGCAAATTTAACTTTCAGCCACATGGTGATTATTTTCAAACTGAAACCCTTCAATGCTTTTGGAAATATTTTATTTTTACACTGTAATTAGTGTTTTTCCAGCAATTATGTACCATATAAGCATATACAGTGCAATGAAAAGACCAATAATACCTTTTTTTACCTGCAATGTGAGATCTAGGATCAGAACTTAATCAGGTTTACTGAACAGTAAGAAGAGAAGGTCTCTAAGTTATCGGTGTTTCACAGAAAATTTAACAACTTGTAGATACGATCAAACTGACATGTGTAAGTAAACACAATCAAATCTATTGCGACTAAGTAAATTTGGTGCAATCATTAAACTGTGAAGTCTTTAGTTTCATGTTGAAAAAATAAACTGGAACACACTCCAAGGTCAGAATTTGAACTTAGAAAGTCTCAGGTTTCTTAAGAGCCCCAACCACAAAATCCAATATGGCTGCTTCACACATAAAAAGTGGAGACAGCTGCGCTAATAAATTATTTACTCGCTCTTCTGTTGGTTTGTATTCCATTATCGCCAATTAGTGAACACGCTGTTTTCACAGAATTGTTGGAAATTAATCATCGGATGAACATCTACAACACATTACCTTTGGGAGTCCGACGAATTCAAGGTAACTGCCACAGCTAATGAACATTAGCCAACAAAAATGGTGAAAACTAAGTCAAATTTACTGATACTGAGCTAAAGTTTGATGTGGTAGTAGCTCATATTCATACTCAACACATACTTTGAACGCTAACAGATGTCAGACGACCTCGCAATATTTCAGGAGATTGTTCAAAATAACATTATTTAAGGTTTAACTAAACAGCTGTGGCTCAATTTCTTCTTGACTTAAAGTTCCTAATTTCAACACCTCGAATCTCCCTCGTAGACATGTCTACATTTTTTATCTACTCTTCATCCCTAAAATCCTGCATGTTTGCTAGCACCGCTCTGACTGTGGAGCATTAGAACATGGAGTCGCTGCCTAACCCCATCACCTGTCGAAGCTTGCTCCACGAGTGCACCCCGTGGAAATTACCGCTGGGATTATGCAAATCCAAATTGAACTGTGAAGTTAAGAGGCTCGGCACGGTGACCTCGTCATCTCACACGGAAGACAGATTGACGTACAGTATGCACACACGCCTTTTGTTTTTGTCTGAGAGCGTATGCATGCGTGTTTGTGGACACTTGTGTGTCCATGTTGCGCTCTTGCCTCTGTGTGTGATTTGCATAACAGTTTGGTCATTAAAGCTGTCCTGAGTTACTATGCAGACATAAACGGCTGCACGGGCCACTGGTTTCTCCAGCTGCATCTGTTGAGGACGCCCTTCTTTGCTGGATAAGTGTACCTCTTCCAACGAAAAGAATAAACCCCTGAGCTTTTTACCAGGGCTATGCAACAGCAGATATAGCTTTTTATGTTCTTTATCTGAAATGACACTAGAGACGATCAAAATGTGCCCCAGTTATGGTAGCCATCGGGCACAGACAACACAACCCTCCAAAACGCCAAAAGCAAACAACTAAATTCAAAATACAAGCCTACAAAGCAGAAAACACTAACATATAATGGAGGACACTACAACTTTTGGTAAGAATGAATTAAAAAAATGCAATGACGCTTTCAAAAAACCTAACGTTTTGGATTTTTGTGTTTTGTTGTGGTGTTTTCTGCCTTTGTTAGTGTTTTATTTCTGAGAGGTCATTGTGTTTTCTGCTTTGTAAATAAGTTTTCAGACAAAAATTGGCTGGCTGAAATGCGACGTTTGTGCTTTTGCAGGTTTTTCTTTTTCATTAAAACAAATCACATTGGACATCATAGTGACGAGACTAGCACAAATTGCAACCTCTGTGTTCCATTCAGAAGAAAATATGCGTTTATGACATTTGCAAACCATTACATTCTGTTTTTGTTTACATTTTACACAACATTCAAACTTTTTAGAAACTGGGGTTGTAATAAATGTTTCTCTCTCCTGAAAGCCATCTGTTTGGGTGAGGGGAGAAACATCTTCAAGAACCCAGAAAGGGAGCGTGGTTAGTTTCTTTTCAAGCACTCAGGATTACCATTGCATCCTCGGATATTTTAAGGGCTTCTTTTTCTCAGTCTGAAGGACCCATTTAATGAAATATTATTGTGAAATTAAAACTAAGACTTGGATTGCAAATTGATTGAATGTTTACATTATATTGAACAAATATCATTAAAAGCATTGGTGAAGTTTTGCCAATTACTGTTCTGCTCAGAAATAAAAATGTCTACATCCTTCTTATTTTTTGTAATACCGGCTCAGCTGACAATATATATATATTTTTTTTTTACTTTTTGACAGACATCAAGTCTCAGAATGCGCCAAATGAAGGATGACCTTTGACCATTTCAGGGAAAAAACAGAAAGAGCATGAGTTGAATGGCTGACAGATGGAACATGTCCTCTATCGCTTTTCCTGTCCTAGATGGTGTCTTCCTGCCTGACCTTTGTGACAAATAACAAAGATAAATGTACAAATAATGATTTATTCACAGTTGTACTCACGTTTTTGTATTCAAGCTCACGTGTGCATCCATAATGTCTGACAGGCTTTAACTCTAATAGGTGGCATTAGCTCAGCTTTCCGTTGACATTTCACTGGAAAAAAGCTTCAGCTGCTAAAGCTTGTGGATGCGTGTGTGTGTGTGTGTGTGTGTGTGTGTGTGCTTGGACAGAGCAATGGGGAAGGTGGATTAGGAGGAGACAGCCAGTCGACAAGAGATGGAGATGATTATTGACAGAAAAATAAAGTAAAAGAGCAAAAGTGAGTCATATGAGTCATACAACTCATAAAAGAAAAAAACAAAATGAGACACAGAGGAAGACAGGAAGAAATATCAATTCTCTGTCTCCCAGCAGCCAGATGAATATTATCCACAGTTTAAATATTGTTTTTCAGTGTGCAGCCCTATTCAAAGGAGCTCAGGTTCCAATTTTGGTTTGAAACTGAAATATAATACAAAAATCACTTTTTGAACAAACTTATTTGGACACAAAATTCAGGGTGAGTGCAGCTGAAATGCTTTTTGTTCAAAGAAGCAATGTGATTGTAAGGTGAGTGATTGAGATCTTGTCCAAAAGACTGTTATTTAATTATCACTGTGAGTGTGTGTGTGTGTCAGGTTTCCTATCATCCTGTTTGCGATTTCACATGTTCGTAATTGCATTTCCCTCGTTTTAATGTCTTGCACGGTTTTTACCGTTCCACCTTCTCCCCCATCACTTCCGCTCATCCGTCACTTTCCTGTGACACACGGGATCGTATCCTCTCTCAGTGGAATACCACGTGTGTGTCCGTACATGTGCTGTTATCCCACAGTAGTATAAATGGATGGCACTGTCCTCATACTGCGTTTTACTTCCTGCAGAGTATCAACAGGGTGATTACGAACTTTTTATGCTTGCTGATCTCTGCAGCACTAAATGCTCACAATAATGATGATGATGGTCATAAAGGCTTCTCCCCTCTGTGGCATCTGCAGCCAATAAGGACTGGAATAAGCAACAAAAACAGCTCGATCCATAGCAGTCAGACTCAAGCTGTTAATCCTTTTTATTACACTGATAGCTGTTTTTAATATATATGCTTTATAAGTCTGACTGTTTTTGTTAATGTGTAAAACTGTGATTGAAAGTTTAATTTTGCAAAACTATTGCTAAAAGATAAAATTAGAAAAATAGCAGATACATGTAGCAAAAGCTATAGCTAAAAGCTGAATGTAGCTAAATTGTAGCTCAAAGTTAAAATTAGCAAAAACCTTAGCTAAAAGCTAAAATAAATAACCCTAGCTAAAAGGTGCACTTAGAAAAACAGTGGCTAAATGCCACAAATTGCAAAACTGTAGCTTAATGCTAAAATTAGAAAGACGACAGCATAAAAAGACAAAATGAAGTAGATTTTAGAGAACAATGATTTTGAAGGAATTGAAGAGATCTCAATCTTATTAAAATTAAATATTTCAAAAACTATAAAGTACCAAAAAATACCAAAAGTTGTAGCAAACCATTCCCAACCGAACAGAACATTTTCTTATACAAATTGTTAAAACAGCAGAAAGAATGCGGAAGTAGTAATGTAACAGGGTGAAAGCTGAATCAGTGTTTGCACATTCATTTGGTGTTAACTTTTATGGATTTAAAATGACTAATGACTGATAACTACTTTTACTTGAATTTTCCAACTACCTGAGCATGAAGCATCTGCATCGCCTCTCGGATTCAGCATCACTGCAGGGAGCAGCAGCTAAGGAGGAGCCAAATTTCATAGTTGACCCTTAAGTAAAAAGAGGCGACACATTTGTAGAGAAAGATTGATTCACAAAGAAAAATCGGCTCAGTAGAAGCAGGGGGGGAGATGAAAGACTTTTTAGAAGCGATGCTAAAAGATGACTGGAGGCAGATGGAAAGAAAGACAAATGAAGGCGTGTGAGCGCCCGATTCGGGGCCTAGCCGGGCAGTTCCTCGGGGACAGTAACGTCAGAGATGTTGCCACGCTGATTATTTATCGAGAGACGGACTCCTGGAGGAAATCACCTGTAAAGAAAAGCCATTAAAGCACAGCGTGCATGATTTACATTCATGTTGAAGCAATCATTTTAATGACAGTCATTCTGGTTTACAACACGAAATGACTTCCTCCGGTGATTCATGGGAAAAGATTTGAAGAAGTTGCTTGGTCATTTGTGATCACTGTTAACATGATGAGCTGCGAGTAAAGTCTTGCCTTTGGCTCCTAGTTACTTTAAATTAGAAGGGAGGTCAATTTGAAAAATAAAATGGATGATAACATACTCAAAAAGGATGTTCAGTGACAAATATCAGGGGGGTTGTTCAATATTTTTAAGTTGTTTTTGCATGTTGCTAGAACTCACAGCGCTTTGACTGGTATTGAAGTCCCATTTACCAATATGACCTTTTCATGACCCATCTTTTAGTTTCCCCTGTAGAAAAAAATTCAAAATAAAACACCGAGGCTACGGGGTGAAACATTCAAGAAAACCCACTGGAGAGTTTCTTTTGTTAGCCCGTGTCGGCAGGCTGCCATGGGACCTCATTAAGTGAATGCTATTGTTTTTATTTTTTTTCCTTTACTGTCTTTTTTTTTCCTTCTATCTTTAGTTTAGCAACTTTATTTTTAGAGTTCTGGGGCATTTTAGCATCACAGAGTTTATTACAGTGTCTCATTTCCATATCCAAGACATGGTTGACTCCATCAAAAACACAAGGCTTTAGAGAGATAGAAGAGTTTTTCAATGACAGTTATACCAAGTTTACTAATCTTAACCTAATTCCAGTTTTGGTAATGCCTAATAAGATATGCCTAAATGATGATAACCATTTGGTAAAAACTAAAACTAAGATCGTGTGCATAAGTAATATTTTGAATAGAACATATATCTTAGGTTTTTTTGTCCTTTTTGAACCTGCTATGGTCACTATATGTTACAATGTGCTGTATCTGTCAGAGGACAACAGTCTGAACCTGTTGCTTTATATTAATCTAATTAAACTCAGAGTTAATGTTAAATTCACCGTTATGCTGTGTAAAAACACAGCTCCCTGCAGTCAGGGTATTGTAGTCTTTTACAGGTTAAAACCTACAACCTTCACTCTGAAACTGACCTCTGTGAAGTCACTAATCATTGTATATGTACCTTTATGTCTCTTATATTCCTACTGTTAGATATTTAAGATTATCAATAGAAAACTACACCAAACCAAATAAAATAACTCTGAGTTGTGTTATTGTCAAAATAACAGAGTTCAGATGTTTGACTGTGTCGTCATTTTTACAGAAACCTCAGCAGACCTCCTCTGTCACATCTGACGGCTCACTGTGTAGTGTGGCGGTGTGTGTATCTGCATACAGCGTGGGTAATTGACAATTGATTGCCAAACGTTTTGGGATACGTAATTTACCACCAAGTGTGAACGGAGGTGTTAGAGCTTGTAGTCAAATCACCCGAAACGAATCTGTAACAAGTCTGAACAGCCCAAGGATTTTAGCAGAATTGTGAAATTACATGATTCTGCATGAGAAAAATGCACAAATTTTTACAAAAAAACAGCTCACAAAAAATACAAAATGAGTCAAGTGCCAAGGTCGGCTAAGGTCTGACAAGCCACCTGCTGCGTTTTCCTGTTTACCTCATGAGGCTGCAGTCAGCAGACAACATCCTGCGCTCCTCTTACTTCGATATGTCTGCACACTCACGGGGCTGACCTATCACCCCACTTCCTCTTGTTCTCCAACACCTTTTATTTCTGTCAATTCAATCTTACGCCATCACTCCGAGTCCTGCTGTTTCATTCTAAAGCTCTGAGTAAGAGAAACACATTGAAATGTACTGTGCTGGAAAACAGGCTGAGCTGAGAACACAGACAAAAGCAACATTAGGGACAGGGTGTGAGACAAAGGGAGCATCATTGTCAGTGATCCATGTCTATATTACTACAGGTCTACTATATGCCCCAGCTGGTGGTGGATGAACCAATCAGAGCATGACACATTCATGGAGTCTCAGCATCCTGTGGCTACAACAGAAGACCTCCCCTTGGCCATAAAAAGGACGGTAAACAAAATGGGCAGGATTCACAGAGGCTGATAAAAAGCACAGCAGACAGCAGGGACTATCTACCTATCTAACCATCTTCCTTCTTTTGTTCCTTCACTGAAAATTACCCCAAAAGTACCACTTAAGCAGACAGTCTCTCTGGCCAGTTCAATCCCCAGGCCAGTAAAATTAAATCATCCGCTGACACTTCCTTCAGTGTCTAGACCACGAGGGAAAGAAAGAAATTGAGAGAGGTGGAGAGGTCAATATCCAAAGCCCAAGGCGGCCAGAAGACTGTCTAGCAACAGGTGCTGGGCTGAGTTAAGTCACACGAGATGAGGGCAGAGTAGAGAGGAAAATAGAAGGAGGGAGTTTGAGGGTTTAGGTCAAATGGATGACTCTGCAATCTGCAGTGCCACTGTGAGGTCCTTTGGGCTTATTTTTGTAATAGCACATTGTAAATTGTCCAAATTAGGAGCATCCTGCCTCACGGTTATGCAGAAAACTACTCGTCATCAGAACGTGCCAGTGCTTGAAAAGCCGCTGGCTGATTCAAAATGCTGCATTAAGAGTGCTTGCAAAGAAATTAAAGGTGTCCCATTTGGTGAATGGTGCGTTAGGCGTCAGAATTCTGGCTCTTCTCCAGGACATGAATCATTTAGCTCCACTCACCAAAAAGAGACAGCTCTTTTGCCCACCTCACTTGTAGTGGCTACTAAGTGAGGAGCCGTTTGAGAGCCGGAGGAGGAGGAGGACCCAAAGGCAATTTTCAGGAGCAGTACTTTCAAAAACAAAAGTAAGGCAACATGGGACCCAGCAAACAGCTGAGGTTAACAGAGGCCTGAGGACAACCAGGGAGTGTATATACTGGGAAGAGCAAAGGGACAACAGGTGTGCTGATTACTAATAGGATACAGGTGGTATGAGAGGAGCTTAAAAACAGGAACTGTTGAAGCATCTAGTTGTATGACCATCGGAACAGAACAGAACAGAACTCAACTGAACAGCCGAAACTGTAGAAAATCCAAAACAAACCATATTAAAGACCTAAAACATGACAGAAGCACTCTTCACATTTCTGCTTTGTTTAGCTTGTCTTTATCAGCTCCCTGTTTAACCCAAAACTGATTTTTTTAAACCCTTCCCTTCATATAAAAGGCCCTTATTAACTATGTTCTGTTGCATCTTGAAGACAATATTATAGCCCACATAAATTTCCCAACAGAGCAATTAACTGTCAGACCACAAGCTTTATTGTGGTCCTAATGTTGTAATTCAAAGCTTCACACTGGGCATATGTATTACATATGTGACATTATGATTACATTTACCGATTTATGATGCACATTTGGGATCCCATATCAAGAGATGAGAACAAACACACCAGCTGTGTTTGGCAATAGACAGCTGCAGCTCAAAATGCATTGAAGTCAAACGGCATCTATAATTTTGAACATGGTGGATCTGCTCAGGACACAGTGCAGTACAGGGAGAGAAAGCTCAGAGATGGCTGTGTTTTGTTTTGTTTTTTAATTATAAATATAAAGTAACTGAAGATAAGAAAGCAACACACTAAAAATACAGTAAACGGTATGAAGAAGTAACACTGTATGTTTCATTTGCAGTAAGATTTACTGTCTATAAACATCAAATCAATTCCATATAAACCCATTGGTGTATTGTGAGTTTTGGCTATTTAAGTACAAATATATAAGAATTTGTCTTCTGGTAATCAGTCTTTCCAAATGAAGGATTTTGGACAATGGATGCAACTTACACATAATCAGCTATCAAGTGTTGAAATCTGGGTTCCAAAATACTTGTTTTTGCCATTAAGAGCCCCAAAAATCAGTTGCATTTAGGGCATTAGGAAGGTAGCTGGGAAAGTGGCAAACCTAACACGGTCAGAGAAAATTCTGATGCCTTTACTTTCACAGATCAACTGAAAACAACTTACTTATAATAACAGTACTAATAGGATCATGTAAAGCAAGTATATTTCTATAATGCTTTCCCTTCTTTATGCTAAGATTTGCTAACTGCAAACTGCCACAATGAAAGAACTAATTCAAGCAGCATACACTGCACGCAACATCACTCATAAACAACTATGTGAGGTGCATAAAAGGGGATTTACCTAATGTGTTCCTTTTTATTTACTTTTTTACCCTCCTTACGACGATATAACTCAATTCAGTTAATTCAGAACCCCAATTCTGACAGAGTAAAATGTAAATAAAAACAGAACGCAATGATTTTCAAATCTCATACTCAGACTGGTGAACCTCTGCCCATCTTTACTTCTGAGAGATTCAGCTTCTCTAAAATGTTCTTTTTCTACCCAGTTCTCTTACTGACTTGTTGCCAATTAACCTAATTAGTTGGGAAAGGCTCCTCCAGCTGTTCCTTACTCATACTACTTACTCTTAGTTTAAATAGTTTATGTTTACTATCTTGCATAGTGAATAAAATGTAGATTTGTGAAATTTATTTTATTTAAATCTGACACATTTTTGTCAGAATTAAGGTTGTATATATTGTCATTTCACAACAAAAGTAATTTTAGTGCATTGTACAAAAGAAAACAACAAGTTCAAATTATATTTTTAATTCAGACCCAGATTCAAATCCAATTACAGTCAGTTCAATTCTTCCTATAATACAGTAAATTCACATTGAGTACGTTAAGTTATCTGCCAATGGAAGCCAGAAGACTGCATCAAATCTTCACTTTGCTGCAGCCCTCTAACCTGAGCAGCACATTGGTGACAGTGGAGAAGAACGACACCCTTCTAACAGGAAGAAACCCCCAGCAGGACCAGGCTCAGGATGGCTAACCATTTGCATCAACCGGTTGGGGCTTCAGAGGACAGGAAAGAGACACAAAAGTGTAGTTTCTATGGGAAGATGTACAAGTTACAGTGTGTGGAGCTCTGTGCATGTCAAAGGAAAAGAAGAGACAAAAGGGGAAAAAAAGGTTAGGATGGAGTAAAAGAGATGTTAAAAGGAGGCGGGGGAGACAAAAGAGATTTAAGATGACAAGGTTAAAAGGAGGAGCTCTGAAGTCACCGCAGAGAAAAAGAGACAAAAACGAAAAAAGGAGTGGAGGAAAAGTGGAAAATGAGATTAACGATAAAGGGTGGGGAAGACTCAGATTAATTATACAAGGAAAAGCCAGCGGGGCGTACACAAGAGAGAATAGGGGGGGGGGATCCCTGAGGAGAGTTGAAAGAGTCCAAAAGTTATCTGGGTAACATTAAATATTAAAAAAAGGAATGTAGTTTGAAAAGTGAAGTTAGAGCCATAAGTCAGTGCTGGATGAATGAGTCAGACACAAACGAATGAATTACAGTCTGAGAAGCAGAGGACAGGGAAGAGCATTCTGCAGCAGACACAGACAGGAGAGGAGGGATGTGGGGTGTTGTGTTGCCAAGTGGATAAGCTCTGAAGGGTCTCAGGGTTGCACAGAATACCTAATGAGGAAGGATTTGCTAACAAGAACCTCAACTGCTCCCAGGAACAGTGCAAAGCCCCTGTCGGTTAGACTAATCGATCTTCATCTTTGCCTTCTTTATTCCAGCTCTGGAGGGGCCACAAACTCAACGCAGACACACGGACCTTTTTCAGGCAATATGAACGACGCAATGATTCAAGATTTCAAATGCTTCACAAGCGGGCTGCAAAAGCGGAGAAAAGGCAGAAGGCCAGCTACAGAGTGAGCTAAGGTGCGCTCACAGGCAACACAAACACATTATCCAACCAAAACCTGATCATGTGAGACAATATGAGAGCGCGGGGCCAAAGGTCCATTCAATAAAGGCTCAAATTGAAGGAAATGGATTCTGAAATTACATTTTCGGGGGGGCTGCTCATTTGAAGTCCATGACTGCAGATTCCCATTCATTTCCTGTGTGACTCGGTCAAGAATCGCATCAATCAAATATCTGATAACTTCATCTCAGATGTTCACAGCTGTAACGAGCTTAAACAGCACATGTCAGACGAGAGGAGGGTTTAGTTAGCGATCGAGCAGAAGCTATCAGCCACTCGATGAACATGTTTCTTGCACATTTACAGCTTTATGGGTCAGAACCATTCAGAAACTACAAATCTGATTTCAACATATTTGAATAACACTCTGTTCAACGGCTGCACAAATTTAAATCAGCAAACTGTGGAGCCATTACTGCTGAAAGCTTATAATCATTAGGCCTCTTAGTTATTATATTTCACTCCTTGCAAAAAGCATAATTATTGTGTTTTTGTCACTTTAAAAAAAATGTGTAAAAGGGGGTCCACCCAAGACATCAAAAATTGTGTTATATTGCTGTCATCTAGTGGCCAAACTTATTAAAGCAAACAGGGATTGTGGAGGAGGTTCTTATTACTAAAATCTGAAACACATATGACTAGAACAGATAATGTCGTTTATTTATAGCTTGCAACGATATTCAAATATGACTGAGAGCACACACATTAAAATACCAGTGTTTTGTTTTCATATGCACTGTTATCAGTTAGTAATATTAAGTGTAAAATAAAAAATAATCTTATATCAGAAGATGATTCCCTAACTTTACTGCTGCAATATTTTTCAAATAGCTTAAGTAAGACGACATAATAAAACTGAATTACTGTTATGGTTATGGTTATAGTGTGGCAGCCCAGAATTATCCATGGGTTCCCCATGCAAACTCTAAAAGACTGAACATAAAAAAACAGTCAGAGCTTCACCAAAAATATACAGATCAAGAAGGACAGTGTAGCTGCATGTCCATGGTCACTGCTTTCACTACCTCTGCAGAAAATAGGCTCAGTTCCTTCCTTTATTACTGAACTAGTATTTGACCTGGTCACAAACCCGACAGTGCCCTCGTGTGGTTGACCGGGTGAACTGCAGCCTTTTCACCTGTAGATGACTGCAGACAGTGCACAGGATGAAAGGTTTGGAAGAACTGGACATGAACACATCTTACATGCATATTTTGTGTCACTGGATTTATTTATTTATTTTCAAATACCTGATCAGTGTAGGAAATTAGTCTTTCTACTTATTCAGTATTACATTTAGCATCCTATCCGTCTATCTATCTATCTATCTATCTATCTATCTATCTATCTATCTATCTATCTATCTATCTATCTATCTATCGATCTATCTACTTTTGATTTTTTACAAATGAGTTTAATCTAGTGGGCCTAGAATTACACAGTAATCTGCTGTAATCACCATTAATGACTCGTAATTACAGCTGCGTCATGACGTCACGGGGGACGTGCGCTCACTGCGTGAGCCCCAGACGTCCTGACTCCATCCATCATCAGTTGGTTTTTCTGCTGCCTCCAGATGTAATTGGAAATTTGTCCGACCCGCTGTGTGTACTTCACGGTCACTGCGTTAGCTCGTAAAGGACGAACTCGACTGGAAAGAGTGGAAACGTTGAGGCTAATCACCGTGTTAATGGTTTAAAAACAACAGAATTGTGCTTTTTTTTTTTTATCTCCGTGTGCAATTTGTCCTCTGGTATTTTAATGTTTAGACTCCATTTTTGTATACCTCAGTACAAAATGAACATATGGAAGTTTTGTTTTGTTTTTATCTTAAATTTGCTTTTTTCCAGGAGCGAATTGTCCCAAACTATTTTAATAATACAAGGATCAGATCAGCAGCTAAAAGCTTAAAGAAGCAGAACAATAGATGTATCTAAACTGTAGCTAAAGGTAGCAAACTAGATGCTAAAAGTAAAAATCAGCAAAATAGTAGCTAGAATTAGCCAAATAGTAGCTAAAAGCTAAAAATAACAGAATTAGCCAAGCAAAAGAGAAAATTAGCAAAACAGATGATAAATCTAACAAAATTGTAGCTAAAAATAGCAAAGCATTTGCTTAACTTAAACGTAGCTAAAATTATCAAAGAGTGCTCATATTAACTCAGAGGTTGCTAAAATTACAACAGCTGTAGCTCAAAGTAGCAAAAGATGCACTCATGGTAAAAATCAGCTAAAGTTACTCAAACAGTGATAGGAAGGTAGCTAAAAGTACCAAAATAGCAGCTAAAAGCTTCAAGTAGCATAGCGTGAATGCAAAAATAGAGAAAGTGTGATGAGGCAGATTTTAAAGTGAACACAGTTTTGAAAGGAACTGAAGCTATCTCTGCTCATTTCTACAGGGAATTTAATTTTTAAGTTGAATATATTGAAAAGTAAATTAGAAAAAAGTATGTGGAAACTGTTTGATTGCGAAACCCGTACAGAAGACATTATAAACAGGAAAATAACAGTGTCCGTTCACACAGCTAAACAGAATATTTGTCTGTTTTTCATGAGAACTGCACAGGATTGGCAGCGTCTCAAAGTGGGTTCACGGAGCTGGTTTTTCCAGAGTGCACCTGAAGGCAGCAGGCGCTGTCAGGACTTGCTGTCTGCCGCAGCCGCAGCGCCAAACAGACAACAATGTCAAAGAAGAGGACAAGCACCGTCTCTCCGCTCTGAGTGACTGATCATGGCCGGTCGCTGGAGGGACAGTCCTCGCCTCAGCTCCAGGGACCAGGCCGGCAGCCTGAAGACAGCTGTGGTGCCGCCCGGAGACAGCGAGGAAGCGGCGGAGTCTCCGCAGGACCTGCCGCGCTGGATGCGGCTGTACCTCTACGGGATGCACGGCGTGACTCTGGACGTCCTGCTCTCATCTCTGCAGGGGCTTTTCAACAAGAAGGACCCCAAGCTGGTGGGCTTCTCCTCCCCGTATCTGTGCGTCATGCACGCGCTGACCCACTTCGCGCTGGAGAAGATCTACACCCAGAAGAGGTGCTTCCGAGCTCGGCCTGTGGTCTTTCACTTCGTCTTCTATCCGTCCGTCTACATCGGGCTGCAGATCCTGATCGGGAACGTGAACACCCTGGCCGAGCAGGTGCGGGTGGTGTCCGGGACGCAGCTGGCGGTGCACTACATCCTGGCCTTGTATTTCTCCCAGGTGTTCCACAGAGGGCTGTCCCACCTGCAGTACCGTCCCTCCTCCTCCGCCGACAGCCTCTGGAGGAGCCTGCGGAGCGGCGCTCGCCCCCGCGGGCTCCCCGGGTTCGCTCGGTTCCTCTTCTTCGGGATGCACGGCTTTCTGGACGAGGTGCTGTTCACCTCCCTCTTCAACCTGGTGGAGAAGTCCGACCGGACCCTGGGGGGCCACACGTCCCTGTGGTCCTTCCTGATATACGGCAGCTGCAGCTTCGCGGTGGAGAAGCTGTACTTCCAGCTGCGCTTCGGCCGCGGCTGGGGCACCCTGCGCAGGCTCCCCATCTACGTGTGCGTCGCCTACGCCTGGGAGTTCAGCTGGGGCCTGGTCCTGAGGCAGTTCGGGGCCTGCTCCTGGGACTACTCCCACTACCCGCACAACTTCATGGGGCTCGTCACCCTGCTGTACCTGCCCGGGTGGGTGTGCCTGAGCCTGTACCAGGACGTGCTGTCCGACGTCCTGCTCAGAGTCCAGTGCGCCAAAGACGCGAGGTGTCCCACTGGAGACAACGGACAGGCCAATGGACAGGTGGACTCAAAGAAAACGCTTTGAGTTTTAATACTTCCGGGGCACAAGTTGGCTCACAGAGCATCTCTCACATATCAGAAGATTTCACCTAATTCTCTTTTTGATGGGAACAAAAACCAAGAAGCTAAACACACCAGAACAACCATTTTTATCGCCCGCCACCAAAGGCAAAACTGAGCAAATTTTAAAGAAACTTTCACAGATTGATCATTAGATGTACCTCTACAACTGATTAATGTTTGGAGTCAACCCAATTCAACATGGCCACCACAGCTAACTGGCCTTAAGAAACACATAAAAGGCAATAACTCAACTAACTTTACAGATGTTGAGCTAAAATTTAGTGTGGTAATGGCTGAGACTTTTCCTCCACTTATACTATGATTGCACAAGATCTGAGTTTAAAGCGTTGCCATTAACTAAAGGAGTCAACTATGTCTGTCTGTTAGCAAAACATCTTGTGAACCACTGAACAGATTATAATGAAACTCTCAGAAAGTAATCACTGGTCAACCATCTAGCACTGATCAAATTTTGGAGTTAGGCCAACTCAAGATGGCTGACCCTAGGAAACACTAAAATGGCTTTATCTCAGTCAGTTTTAAATATATGAAGCTAAAATTTGGTGTGGTAGTAGCTGAACTTCATCCCCAAGACATGACACATTTCGTGAGATATCACAATATCGCATGACCAACACGGCTACAACTCCACCCTTTTTTAACTTAAGATGATCAAAACACGAAGGGCGGCGGGTGATATGCATTCTTTCAAGGAGTGCTAGGCCTTTAATGTGTTTTAGCTTTTCAACAAGAGTTGTTATCCAGTTAATCGCTCTTTTGTTGATAAATCAGGGTCCAAAAGATCCACGATTGTTTACCTGACCCGATTGTTATTCTCTAAACCTACTGCCGTTTCTACCTGTTCTAAAATAATTTTACATCTTCGTGATTTTATAAGCGGCGCCGTTATTTATCTGACGTGGCTCTACCAGCTGCCACGTTTCGTGTTAGATCAAGTGGTTTACACGCTTTAACCTGAGCTCATACCTGCATGCTAAAACTGTGATCAACAAGTAGTCTGTCCACAAAACTGCCACTTTCCTCCTCCAGAGTCAATATTTTCAAGATGTTCTTTTTTTTTATTATTTTGTTATCTAATGCTATTTTTCGTGGGAAATCAACTCCTTTATTTCCTCTCAGTTGCTTATTACTATCCCTAAGGAATTAGGGGCTAAAAAGACAAACCCAGTCATCGATGTAGCAAAGAGGAGCTTTTATAGCCGAGGTGACGTTTGGAAGTGAGATTTTTACTGTGAATATTTCATGAACCAAACATGACGTTGCTGGAGTGCCTTCCTGTGCAAACGCAGACTCAAACAAACGAGACTCCCCTCAGCGTGAGCTAAAGCTGCACAGTTTTAAGAGATGAATGATGCTATTAGAATACTTGAACGTAGACTTAAAATGTTATTATACGTTCCTTTTATGTCTAAAATTAGGCTTTTTTCTTCTTGTTTCTGAGGGATTCATCAAAGGGAATCTGGCACAAATAATATATTCAGTTTTCTTGTGATCGGCCATCACGGCGCCTTTAGAGCCTGAGTGAGCCCTATAGCGTGGATGCTGTGTTGTGTGTTATGGGTTGTTTTGCGATTGGCAGCTACACTGATCCTCGTAAACGTTTATCTATCTTGCACTGCATGGATGAAATTACTTTTGCACATCTTTGACGTGTTCCATGGCCGAGTAACTGTATTTAAACCGTGCTTAACTTTTGTTTGGGCACTTTTTGGAAGACAGAGAAGCCCAAACTCTGTTTAATAAAGACATGAAATGTTCATGTAACATGCAACCTAGTGTAACAAATAAAACAAAAAGTAGCTGAGAAACAATGCAACATAAGGCTCGCAATTTTATTTAAATCTCATTTTATGTCAACTTCTGTTTGCTAGTTGTTGTGGTTTTATTGGCATCTTTAATATTTACCAGCGTTTTAAGCAGATAAATATTGTTTTTTTTGCAGGAAATGTGCTACTGGAGAGGCCAGTGTGGAGCTTATATTTTAGGGGTCCCCAAACAGCAGAGCGCGGTCCAGATCTGGACCCAAATGAAGTCTTATGTGGACCCAGATTGGTCGTTAAATTTCAGAAAAATTACATTATTTTTAATAAAATTTATATATTTTATGTTTGTATTTTCTTACGTGCACTTATGACAAAACATTTTAGGCAGCGCTGCTTTTCCCACATTTAAGATGGTTCATTTTAGGCGATCACTAAGAGAGTTTAAATATAAATATATATTCTGGATGCAGAAAAATGTAAAGACCTGACAGAATTGTAATTAAATAAGCAGTGTGATGTTTGTTCGTTAACTATAAATATGCAAACAGTTCTGAAGAGCTGGACTGCAAAGTACAGCAGTCCAGAGCAGGTTTGCTTTTACTTTCGTGTTTGCTTTTTATGGTTTTTTTATCTTTTTTATTGTTCAAATATGACCTATCACACACAAGACAAACAAAAAAAAGCTTCTGATTGCCTCAATATGTCAGCGAGTTTTTATTATAGGTCTCAGTAAAGTCCAAAGATTAAAGCATTTGATGAAAGTGCAATACCGTGCAAATGTTTCCTACCACCATTACAAATTTTAATTTTGCTTCCAATGAGCCAGACTATTCAGCATCTTTTAATGACTTTTAGGCTTCCTGATAATTAAAGGAAGTTTTTCTTTGGTGTTTGGCTGCTTTTACACTTATTTTTCTGTCCAGTGACAGCATACTGTGTAAAAACGATGAGAAAAGTGGGGATAAAAGATGTGTCAGGCCCAAAACAAAAACTATCTACAGCAGATAAACACTTTTTTAAAAGTTGTGTCTAAGAAATAATAAACTAATTCAAACAAGCTAGCTCTTTGGGAATCAACTTGTTAGTATTGAATTACTGTTTTATGCATCAAACATTGGTATTATTGGTATTTTTATTAGATTTATCTAAAATTAGCTTCTAGCAATAACGTATTAACTAGTCCTTTAGCTAGATGGTTTGCTAGCTTGGAGCTAATAATTAAAGTCAATTTAAAATTGGTTCTTTGCTAAGTTTTCTGTTGTTTATCAACAAAATATTGGGTTATCTCTTGAGTTTATTTAGCTTTTGTCTGAGTATGGTGGTCAGAGAATAGTGGTTTGAAAAATAAACAAAATATTAGTCTGAAAATAGTCAGGTGCAGGAGTTAAAATAACTTAAAAGCAGCCAAAGTCCAACAAAAATAACAACTTTTCAAAGATATTTCAAAAGTCTATTGCTCAAAATTACCGTAAAGTCTGGCTTTCTGGAAACAAAATATAAAAACATGAGTGCTGACTCATAATTTAGCATGTGTCTGTCACAACAAATGGCTTGTATTATAGGCACACTGCGTGTTTGTTGTAAATTTTATGTTGCGGTAGTGACAGCTAATTATGAATAGCTCAGTTAGACTAAATGTCAACAAGAGTCTCTTTATGAACACAAACATTCAAACAACACGCACACACACACAAACACACACACATACACACAGGGGACCTCAGCGAAATACACCAGTGACCCAGTATATTAGCGTGAACAAACAAACTTCTTATTAAAGCCTAATCTGCAGCCTTGAACTGAAGCAGCTGAATGCTGAGCGCTAACATGACTTGTGGTTTTAGATAGTAAAAACAGGAAATGATTTGCAACTGCTTAACTTACTATGACTTCACTTTCAACCACTTCAAAACTTCCTTTACAACAGAGCTCACTCAGGGCCTTGTGCATATCTGAGTGCATATCTCAGTATATTTGCAGCGCAAAGGCCTGTGGACTGAAAAAAAGACTAGTTCATTTTTTACAATAAGAGAACTTTTTACAATTTTGAAGTGCATGGTCCTGAAGAGAAGAGATTTGTTGGTAATAATAGAAGAACTCATCATTCAGGTCATATCTGGTCATTTCAGAGCAGGATTTAAATCCACTGCTGCAGCCAGTCTGGTTACCTTTCATTTCCATATGTAGTTAAATCACATGCAAATAGACACCACTGCCACTCCTCTGATACAGCAAAGTGTGTCTTTGGCAGGATTCTGGTCGTGGCCATTCTTTTATTTTATACTGGTGTACAAACCACAGACAAACTTTGGTCTTCTTGAGCTTGCATGCCCATCTGTTAGCAAAATATCACATGAGCCGCCAGACAAATTGTAATGAAACTTGCAGAAAGTAACCACTGGATGTACGTCTACAGCTAACGAACTTTTGGAGTCAATCCAATTCAAGATGGCCACTTCAGCTAATCATAATCAGCCGATACATATATGGATCTAACTCAGTCAGTTTTACAGATATTGAGCTGAAATTTGATGCTGTAGCAGCTGAGAGTCATCCTCAACACACACTCTGAGTGCAAACATGTCTCGCAATACAGCATGAGACTGCACATTATTTCCAAGGTTTGACCAAAACGATATTTGCGCCGTCATTTCTCAACATAAGATTATCTTAGTCTAAAACCTTATCATGAAAGGCAGTGGGTTATATCCATTCCTTTAAGGAAGGCTAAGTTTTTTTTTGAGCAATGTTTTCTTATGGTTTATTCTTTAGTCTTCTATTCTGTAGTTGTTCATGAATGGGTAAAGATTTCCCCAACAACCACTCTCACCGTTTTAACAGTGGTCGTGGCGTCCATGACTCCGGCCTAGAGGGAGGAAGTTGGAGCACCACTGTGAGCAGCATCAGTATCATGTATTGAACCTTTTATCTCAGTCTGACTACAGCTACACTGTCTTGTCTTTCAACGGTCCAGTGGAGGTCTGCGGAAAGGATGCGCAATGTCACCCGATCATCAGCACTGACCCCACCTACGCTGCACACCAAGTGCTCTGAGTATTGTATTCTCCTACGGTTTTGATTAGTTCTCTCTGTACACATACGTGTCAGTACTAGTTCTCTGTACGCATACAGTCAAAATAAACTGCTACATTATTTCACAAGTTTAAAAAGAAAAAGCCTGTGCAGAAGCATTTCAGCTAATCAGCTTTCCGATATGTCCAGGTATAAATACACTTACAGGATAAGGATAAGGATTACGCCATCAGGTGGGGGCTATCACCTCAGCAGGATGCTGTTACATTAAAGAAACCAAACTCCCCATAAAACTGGATCTGTTGAGTGGAAACCCTTCACTCCCAGGATGTCAGACGTAACCTAAGATGTATCTAATCTAGTGGAGTGCGGATTCAAACAGATCACATCTTTTCTTATTTATCTATTTCCATTTGAGACAACAGGAGTTGTTTCCCAAAAAGCATAGTGATGTTTTTACTTGTGTTAGAGTCTGGATATCGATTTAATTACTTACCTGACTGTTATACTAGTTACAGCTTACAAATCCCCAAATTTTACCAATCTGCCGAAGGTTTCCTGATTTCTGTCTGCTCGCTTTTGTCAAAAATAGCCACTAAACTACAAAGCTTGTTGTTATGAAAACTGAATTCCCAGCACTGTTTGTAATTTTCTTTGTTATGAGACCAAAAATAACTTCAACTGAGAGTATGTAGAATTTCAAATCTTGCTTCTAACATACAAAGCTCTCAACAGGTAAGTTTCATCTTATACTAAAGATCTTATTGTTCCATATTTTCCTAACAGAGCACTTTGCTCTGGGACTGCAGGTTTACTTGTAGTTCCAAGAGTTTCTAAAAGTAGAATAGGAGGCAGAGCTTTCAAGCTTTCAGTTTGTGGCAGTGAAGCTAACATCCTGTCAACCTTTAACGCCAGGTTTAAAGATTCCATTTTTTATAAATCCTATAGGGTTAGGGTTGACTTGGGTTTCCTGAGCAATCCTTTAGCAATGATGCTATAGGCTTAGACTACTTGAGAACAGACTAGCCTTTCCTGCAGTGGTGTGAGTGTTGAAACAGTCCCCAGAATGGAAGGAAAAAAACAAGCTTTTTTCTAATGTGTGATATATAAAAATATAACTCAAGCTGTCTGATGGCTTTGGGTTTGAGATGTATACTGGAACAATACAGGAAGATTAAATAAAGTTTATAGCCACCTCAAATAGTACAGTGTAATAAGTGCTTCATCATTTATATCTAGAAAAACAACATTATTTCAATAAAGAAGATCAAATTTCAATTTTATAAACATCAAATGTGGATATGATCATTTCATTGTTTTTGTTTTATTTTTAGAATATATTATATATTACAGCACTAAAATGAAAGACTTGCACATGTTTAACACTACAAATTAGATTAGATTAGATTAGATTAGATTAGATTAGATTAGATTAGATTAGATTAGATTAGATTAGATTAGATTAGATTAGATTAGCAGTCTTTTCAGATGGGAAAACAAACAGGTTATTTCTTCATTACATTCAAGTAAAGATGGCTACTTTCAAAACTGCCCCTCAATGTACACTAAACATCCGCTTAAATAGGATTTTCATTTTCTAAATATATTTTGATGCAGTTCTACAATTTTACTGATGAGATGGGGGGCAAAAAACATAGATGACTCCTTACATTTCACTTGGAGTTACAATGAAAGAGCTGGCTGGGTGATATAAACCTGTGTGTTGTGTTTAGACAAATGTGAAACTGAAACATTGCTGCCACCTTGTGGTTTAGCTGTAGAACTAGTCAACAAAGTTCATATTTCAAATTCATAACCTGAGTTTGTATGGTTTTTTTTATCCCAAAAGAGGAACACTCCTGTCTGACAAATATTACAGTGTCCTTGGGTACATAAAGTATGATAGTTTATAAGTGATTCACTCGGGTAGTCCTGTGGGGGGTTCTCCAGGAGTAGGGGGTACTGGGCCCTTTGATATGGGCTGTTAGGTCCCTGTACGACCGGTGCCAGAGCTTAGTCCACATTGCCTGCAGTAAGTCAGGCTTGTTTCTGGTGAGAGTTGGACTCCACCAAGGTTGCCCTTTGTCACCGATTCTGTTCATGACTTTTATGGACAGAATTTCTAGGCGCAGCCAAGGTGTTTAGGGAATCTATTTTGGTGGCCTTAGGATTGCGTTTCAGTTTTTTGCAGGTGATGTGGTCCTATTGGCTTCATCAGACCGTGATCTACAGCTTTCACTAGATCAGTTCGCAGCCGAGAGTGAAAGCCAAATCCAAGGCCATGGTCTTGAGCCGGAAAAGGGTAGAGTGCCTTCTCCGTGTCGGGGAAGGTGTCCTGCCCCAAGTGGAGGAGTTTAAGTATCTCAGGGTCTTGTTCATGAATGAGGGAAAAATGGAGCGGGAACTCAAAAGGCGGATTGGTGCAGCGTCTGCAGTGATGCGAGCGCTGTACCGGTCTGTCGTGATGAGAAGAGAGCAGAGCCAAAAGGCAAAGCTCTTGATTTACCAGTCGATCTATGTTTCTACTCTCATCTATGGTCACGAGCTTTGGGTAGTGACTGAAAGAACGAGATCGCAAATACAAGCGGCCAAAATGAGTTTTAGGGTGAGAAGCTTGGCCATCTGGGAGGGACTCAGAGTAGAGCCGCTGCTTCTCCACGTCAAGAGGAGCCAGTTGAGGTGGCTCGGGCATCTGGTGAGGATGCCTCCTGGACGCCTCCCTGGTGAGGTGTTCCGGACACGTCCTACCAGGAGGAGGCCTAGAGGAAGACCCAGGACACGCTAGAGGGACTATGCTTCTCAGCTGGCCTGGGAACGCCTTCCCCCGGAGGAGCTGGCCCAAGTGGCTGGGGAGAGGAAAGTCTGGGCCTCTCTGCTTAGGCTGCTGCCCCCGCGACCCGACCCTGGATAAGCGGAAGAAGATGGATGGATGGATGGATGGATAGATGGATGGATGGATGGATGGATGGATGGATGGATGGATGGATGGATGGATGGATGGATGGATGGATGGATGGATGGATGGAT
>NC_051447.1:13435927-13457361 GCF_001649575.2 Kryptolebias marmoratus | reverse complement strand
ACCAGAACATCTGTCTGGGTGGACTCAGTCTGGGTGGACGGTGGTTCTGGTTCAGGTGGTACCAGAACATCTGTCTGGGTGGACTCAGTCTGGGTGGACGGTGGTTCTGGTTCAGGTGGTACCAGAACATCTGTCTGGGTGGACTCAGTCTGGGTGGATGGTGGTTCTGTCTGTACTGAAACAGAAGCTGAACAAACGAGGGAGGCCTGTTTGGACTGAAGCTGAAGTTGTTCTAACTCCTGCTTCAGACTGTTTGCCGTCTCTGTCTGGTGTTCCAGCTGGTTCTGGAGGTCCAGATGAGATCTCGTCTTGGACTGAAGATCCTTCTCACAGCTCTTCAGCTGTTCCAAACACATTTGGAGATTCTTTTCAGCTGAAAGTCGTTTCTTGTTTTCTATAGAAAGAAAGTAATTCTTTCTCTCGACTTTATCGCGCAGAATGTCCACTTCATGTCTCAGATAGTTTAACTCCTCAAAGAGGACGTGTGGCGGGGGTAACCGTGGTCGTGGGTTATAACCATTCCTGGGATGTTGATAATGGTTCCTTGGTTGAGGGGGCTGGTAGTCATTGTTCTGGTAAGAATGGTTCCTATAGTTCCAACCATTTTGGGTCTGATAATAAGGTCTGTCCTTCTGGGTGTAGTTGTAACGGTGCTGTACGCCAGAGTTCTGGCGCCGTGCGTTGTCCTGTCTGGTGGTGGGTTTGCTAGGAGACGCAGCGTCCTGAGGGCGTCCGTTATCTGTCGGACCCTGACCTGCTGTTTCAGTTTCAGTCACAAAGGGGGTATAGTCATCTGGGGTTTCCTGTCCATCTTGTAACAACACGGGGGAAGCTTCTGGCTCATCCATGGACCTCTGACCATCTTCTTCCATTCTTACGGTCGGCCAGTCGATGTTATTGCTGCCATCTTGGTAAGAATAGATTGTAATGCCGTCCGGCATATTTTCAAAATCAAATTCATCTTCGACCAGATCGCTCCACAGAAGTTTCTCTGCTGATGACTCCATCTGACACTGGTTTGTTGTCATTCTGTCCTCTGTATTTCTTCAGTAGTTTGATAAATTGCGAACTCACGTGACAAAGATGTGTCTCGAACGAACGCTGGGGGGGTTGTGATGTAATTAGGGGTGAATTCCTGCATACCAACCTTTGATGATGTCATCGACCTTTGATGTGTAAGGCAGGAAGGTAATGATGTCACTCCTCTGATGTCCTTTAATGTGTTTTTTTGTAGTACTAAATAAATAAATCAATAAACTTGTGAAAACAACAAGTAATGTTACTAAGATGATTTACAATCTTTTTTATATTTTTTTAAATAATGCCATGTCTAAATTGATTCTTTCTCTTTTTCTCTGTATTAGAAATAAAGAATTTCACAGAATAATTTTCAAAGCTTCTAGAATTTAAAGGTATTTTTTAAGGACTTTGTTGCTAGGCAACATTCAGACAGCTTATTTAAAGCCACGATGCTCAGGTGTTTGAAGGGGCGAAGGAGAGAGGCTGAATATTGTTAAAATGTGCAGTAAAACTTACTGATAGATTATATCAGGGGCAAACTGTATCAATCAACATAAAAGCAGTTTTGAATTGGAATAAAGCATGTTTCTTTGAATTTTTTTTTTTTTAATTTTATTAGAAAGATACCGTAGGTCACTGATGCAACACTTCATCTTTGAAATAGAACAGATAATTCCAGACAATAAACTAATGTCAACAGTAACTTAAATCAAGACTTTAGATGATTATTAAAAGAATTGTTTTGAGAACACTGTAGACCATCACATGAGTTAACTAGAGAAATACATCGGTCAATGATGCTGCTGAACCTTGCAGAAAATGCTCAAATTTAGAATTAAAGTTAATACAAGCAGGGGCTACAATGACCAACACAGACTAAAATGAACAGAACACAAACTACAAGCGAAACAATTAGCAAAACATATGCTAAAGCTAAAATGAGCAAAAGGCTAGCTAGAAACCAGCTGTTCTCAATGAACAGCTGGTCAGATTTTAATGAAACTCACAGGAAGTAATCACTGGATGGACATCTATAGGCACTGGAGTCAATTAAAGATGGCTGCCACAGCTGATTGACCTTTGCCAACACAAAAATGGCTTTTAACTCAGTTCTACAGATATTGAGCTATGTTTGGTGTAGTAGTAGCTGAGAGTTGTCCTCAAAACTCGGTGGGCAGTATGTCTTTCTTTAATAAATATAGGCCTTTAATTTTTATAAAGTTCTTTTTTTTGACATTGCATTAATACTTTTACAGAGGTTCTTAGATTTACTGATGATCATTTAATTAAATTCACCTGCCTGCTGTTTAATCTCTAAATTCTAAAGAAAATGACAAGGTTGAAGATGTACCTAACATTTTCACACACTGCTTTCTCATTTCAGCTCAATTTTAATAAAAATTTAAAAAGAAAACTGTAATATGTTGTGCATTTATTGCCCTTGGCTCTGTACATCTCATTTAGCTGACCTTGTCACTCCCAGAAATCCACATTGTTGAACATCTTGGAAAAACCTGTGAAAAGCCTGGCTTAATTAAACATTCATGAAGAGAGAGGCTTGTAGGGGGAGTCATACTCTAGAGTCTAAAATCTAATATTCATGTTGCGCTTCTCCTTCAGTCTCTCGTAGCCTTAGATCTGTTCTGCTGTGGAAAGTGGGTCAAACAAGTGTTTTAAAAGTAGCCTCACCGAGGTGGTCTGATAAATAACCTCTGAACACATTCAGCATTAACAGAGAAGCTTGCAAACACCTCGATTAAAGTCTTCCACGCTCACACATTTTTATCGCCTGCCGCCAAAAGCAAAAAGGTAAAGCAGTGTTTTTTTGTCTGTCTGTTAGCAAGATAGTTCATGAATGACTGAACAGATTTTAATGAAACTTTCACCAAGTAGTCATTGGGTGTCCGCGTACAACTGATTAACTTTTAGAGTCAGCTCAGTTTAATGTGGCCATCATAACAAAGCATTCTTACAAAACACAAAATTGGATATACCTCTACCTATTTTCCAGATAGTGAGCTAAAATTTGGCGTGTTATTAGATGAGACTAAGCCTCAACTTAAACTCTGTGTGCAAAGTGATTGTGTAAAATCTGTGTTTAAAACTTTGCCATTAACTATTGGAATCCACCCTGTCTTTGTTCTCTTAAACCACTGAATGGATTAAAATATAACTTTCAGAAACTAAGCATTTGGTTGCAACTGCAACTGATTAAATTTCAGACTCAACCCAATTCAAGATAGTCACCACAGCCCACTAACCTCAGAAAACATTTCAAAGTTAAAGTGCCTATAAAAAATAATGATTTTTTTGTTTGTTTTATTGTTATTATAAATCAATCACCGTCAATATAAATTGGTCTTCTTTACAAAAAAAAACATATGTAATGTAAAATAAGTGATTGCAAAATGATCACCCCCTTTAATGTGAGTGTTCTAATTCAACTCAGAGAAAATCTTACTGAAAATTCAAAGTCAGAGGATGGATACAAAATGATTTCTAAACATTCCCAGGAGTTCTGCTGAATCCATCATCAGGAAATGGAAGAAATATGTGACGTGTAAATCTACCAAGAGCAGGTCGTCCTCACAAACTGAGTGATTGTGCAAGAAGGAGAAGAGTGAGAGAGGTCACCAAGACACCTGTGGCACTCTGAAGGAGGTCCAAGCTTCAGCAGGTGAGATGGGAGAGACTAAATATAACCCCTGCCGCCCAGGTTCACCAGTCTGAGCTTTATGGGAGAGTGGTAAAGTGGGTAGCTGAGTCCTTCACAACACAAACTCAAAGTGCTAACAGATTACAATAGCTTATTTTATTTCTTTTTAGTTCCTCTCACATGAGTGCATACCAACTATTATCAGTCAGTGTTATGGAAATTCAAAGAATAGTGTGTCTGTAACTTCAGCATACCAGTGAATGCAGCAGCTTTTACTTCCTCGCTCACATTTTGACAGCTTATAGGAAATGTGGGTTTCCTGATTCTAGACAAAAGGTGTCTAAAGCACAAGCTTTGAAATGGAAGTGTCATGAAGCAGAAAGAAGTGAAGTCATTGTTCTCTTTACGCCCCAGTGAAGTAAGGAAGACTGTAGATTTGTGCTTTTGGATTCAAACATCACATGCTCGTGATCTTGGGCTAACGTCTCACGTCAGCAATATCAGTCTTACTTATCGCAATCACAAAATTAGATCATAGGGAATCTAGCACTGGGAACAAAACTATGCTTCTGATTCAGATTGAGTCATGATGATATTTACTTCACTGAGGCTAGGCGAAGCGGTGTTGTTTCCCCAGGTCTTTTCGCCTCCCGTCGTTCTGGTTTTTCAAGTCTGTCAAGAGCAGAAAGGGCTTTAGCTTCAGTCAGGAAAAGAATAAAGGAGTGAAATGTTAGCGACATGCTGAAGCTGAAAAGGATCGGATTTAACTAAGCACAAATGGCATATAGTCGGCACAGAAAGTTGCTAAAATTCTTCCATTAAATTCCAACAGAGTCAATAATATTACAAAGAAAGTGTCAATGTGCCTGTCTCTGAATGAGCATCAGAAAAATGCACGCAGTCAAGCAAAAAGCCTGATAAAACACAGACAAAACCTAGCTCTGAATAAGAAAATAACTTTTCAGTTGTGTTATGATGAAGACATGATTAGGCTTGCAGAAAAATCCATCTCAGGCATCATTGGTTTTGATGAGCACAATTAAACATGGGCTAACAAAAAAACATTTTTAACTCTGTCAATTTTGATGTATTGGCACGTATTTACGCTTAGATCCGTTGAGTAAAGTATGCGGATAAAAGTGCTTTTTTTTACATTGAGTGTGTACCTGCATTTCAGAATTGCATGTCTGGGAAAACGAATGGCGTAAACTCTTTCAAACTGCGCCATTTGATAGAGTTTAGGATAAGCTTTTTTATCACTTATTTCATAGTTTAAGTATTTTTAAAATGTGCACAAGCCAGACATACCTGTTTGAATGTTTACAGCTATCTGTTATTAAAAAAAAAGATCAGTTCAAGTCATTTTTTGTGTGAAACACAGAGAAAGAGAGACTGAAATATGCACAGTGAAGCATATGTCATATTAGGGCGCTTTTCTCCCCAAGGTCATATTGAGTAAATGGAGCAGTCTTAATTTTCCTACTTTATTTACAGACTATTTATAGGCTCTAGTTCATTGCAATGAAGGAGACAAACAAGCTGTTTGCATCTCTAGAGAAACATTCTGGTCATAGTTTCCCAGGGAATGTTTTTTTCATCCTGGAGAGCATGAGTTTTTAGGTATGTTTTTAGCTCAGATCTCTCTGACTTGAACGCAATTTTAAAGCTCTATCATTGGAGGAAAACGATCTTAGTCGACTTGTTTTACTCCTTACTATGTTAATTTAAAATAAGGGCTCAGAGTAGCATTAATTCTGAATTGAATCATTTGGGGTTTTAAGCTTTCTTGCATCTCTGTGCCTTATTCCTTAATATCCCCCCTCCCGTTCTGAACCCGCACACATTCCTGTCATAAAAGCCACGGGCGGACTGGAACAGACCATTTCTTTTCCGGGGGAGCATTCCCGGTTCTTTGATTTCTTTTCAGAAGAACCCAGTCCTCTGTAGTTTTACCGAAACATGGCAGGTAAGCAGTACCTCCATGTGGACACAATCTGCAACGTTTGCTCTGTCAGTGGTTTTGTTTTCTAATTACATAGAAAACAATTGGGAATTGACTCAACCCTCCAAATTCCCAAACAGTGGAGCCGTCCAAACTCTGCCATGTTGGATGGAACTGGCTCTGGGCTCTATAACGGCTGCACTTCCAAGTTAACTTTTAGCGTGTTCCGCCTTCGCCCAGTTGCTCCAGTTTTTGATCATATTTTTAGAGAAGCTACGGGAAGTCGGAACTCCATTCCTGAACAGCATTTTTTTTATTTTTAATTTATTTATTTTTTTCTTTCGGAAACCCAAGTGTTGTGGAGACGCGGGACAGACCGGTGTGTGTGTGTGGGGGGAGGTTCGGGGAGGGGGACAGGCCACGGATGAGCGAGGAACTGTTTATGTCTCCTTTAGGATCTCCTGTAACGAGTTCAGTAGCTGCAGACTCCAGGAATTGATCACTAATAATGAGTGGACATCCGCCGCAACGGCGGCAAGGAAACGTCGGCTCCTCGCTCCTGTCACGGGAGCAGAATGACATCCTTTTCGGCTACCTTGGCAGAAAATGCATCGTAAGTTAGTTTTTTTTTTCTCCCCCTTATCAAACTGTTGTGTGTTAGCTTGTCGAAGATGAAAAAAAGCTGTCACTAGCTAGCTAGCTAGCCTCCCGCTCGGACTGACTGAGCCTGGAGTTATTAGTTCGTGTTGGAGCTGTTAAATCCATCAGGGGAGGGGAAAAATGAGTTATTTTGCGCTGGCATTACATAATAACGTGGCTGGTTGTTTTCGGGAAGTGTGTTCACCCAGAAGAATGTGCCGACTAGCTCGGAGCAGCAGAGAGTCGCTCAGGGCTGTTTTGGCAGCTACTAAATCTGACTGAAGCGATGGGGAGTAGCCTGCTGTTCCTGTGCGACTTTAGGATCACTTGTGCATTGTCACGACTCAGTTTAACCTAGTTTTTTAAAAAAAAATGATATTACGTAAGACATTCAGCATTCATTTGATGAATTCCCATGTTCATCTTGAACACTTTGTCTGAACAAGCCCCAAATAATCCAATTAATGTGGCATGTTCAGTCTGCTCCAAGCTTTATTCTGCTGGCTCTGTAAGAAAAGCCTTTCTCTCCTTTCTGCCACATGCTGCCACTGAACATCTTTGCACAATTACAGATTTGGTGTTGCCACTGATTTCCTCGTCTGAGTCATTTCTTGTCATATTTGCATTCACCTGCTATTGTCCTTTTTGTGCTGATTCACAGAGACGTTTTGGTTGCAGAGGAACACTGACCCAACAAACGGAACACTGTTGGGTCATAAAACAAGCTCCTGCTGGATTTTTAAAAACTGGATATTGAGTCACAGACCCATCCCAGTTGGTTTCATTGACATCAGATCAATGCCTCTTTGCTCACCCTAGTCTTATACTTGTGCTGTGGATCACCACAGCTTGCATTTAGTTGATGTTCAAAAGTTTCACCCCCATAATGGCATCATTATATTAAATTAAACATGACATTTGGTTAGTTTATAGTAGAGGGCAACCGATGTGAGTTTTTCTGTGGCCAGTCTGTAGAAATCAGAAGTCAGACAATAAAAATTAATGTCATGCAGCACATTTTTACTTAACTTGCGGGCTCCATTAGGCTGGTTGTGTATTTATTTTCCTACTTGGTAATTGATTAAGTATGTACAGGCATGGCCAAGTGGCCAATTAAAACCTAAATCTCTAATCTACTTAATGTTATGACAGTGATACTCCAGTAAGTGCCTTGACACAGTTTTGATCTGTCCCCGTTTAAAGTTTGCTTTAGCCCATAAAAGTTGTTCATTGTCACTTCATAAAAGGCAGTAAACCAGTTGGCACGGTCTTCTTTTTTACCTTGAAATTGGGTTCTAGTGTTGTGTTTAATTTGACATTGTCACCGTCAGGCAGTGCAAAAAGTACAATGATACAGATCGGAAGTTTTTGAATTTTGCAATATGTCACCTGGAAAGAATGATGCACTCTCCCTCACCTGTAATCCATTTCCTTGACAGATAAGACCTGTTTTAAAGTCAGTATATCCGGTTGATGAATAACTCGACTTTATTGACTCTTATAAGAATTAAGTTTATGTTTTGAGTTTGGGAGGTATTGGGTTAATATGAAGGTGAGATAAATTAAAAAAAAAAAAACTTATTTGCTGCTTTATGGTAAAGTTAACTTTTCCTGCTCTGGACTTACTTCCTCATAGTAATCATTGTTTCCGTAATCATTGTTTAACTCGCAGCAATCCGACCGTGCTCCTTCGCTCGAGGTGCTTGCTTGTTTCTGTGCACATGTTTGCTTTGAAAAAGGCCACATTTCCTGTCCCATGACACCCGCCTTCAGGTCTGGATGAGATCACCTGCTGGTGCGGCCCGCCCTCCGGCTCCTCCTCGTTTACGTGAACACACAGGTTTCTAAGATGTGTCCTGCGAATATGTTTTAGAATCCTCTGACGGCGTTCCTCTGGCATCCTGGTTGTGCTGTTACAGCATGTGACAAAGAAGAACATTCCTCCCAGTCCCACTCTTCTTTTGCATTTGTATGCATCTCCTAATGCAGGCTGAAACAAAGTGTGTGTGTGAGAGAGAGAGAGAGGTCGACTGATAAGAAGGGTGGGAGGCTGGATTGTGCGTCTCGAACAAACCTAATTAGAATGCCCAGCAGTGAGTGACGTGTTGGATTACTGGGTGATTGCATGTTGTCTAACTTGCTTATGAGGCAGAAAATGTAAAAACCCTGAAGTCATCTTTAAATCATTTGCGAAGTTCTTCTTTTAAAGTGAAACCGTAAAAAAGATGTAAAAATAAAAAGCAAACGGCTTGCTGCTGGTTCATGGAAAGCAGCTCGTCTGCTTCTTGTGGAGACTGATTTTAGCAGCTGTTGGTTTGTTTCCAGTGGAATAAAACTGCAGACTGCAGTTTCCCTAAAATCCAATGGTTATAACTACTGTTGCGTTTTAAAAAAAGATAAAAAATTTTAAAAAGTTGATTTTATAGCTTTTTTTGAGACCCAAAGCAACATTTTGCTTTTGTAAGAGAAATGTAGACATATAAATTGGGAGTTAAGTATTACTTTCTGCATTTTAATCATTTTATTTTTTCTTAAATTGTGATCTCATTGTAATGCCAGACATCCTTGCACAATTCACTTACTGATTGGGTTTACTCGTTAGTATTCCTTGTGCAGTTACCACCATCAGAATCCCCGTCTTACTTGGCAAAAGGTGGAATGGGTCCAGGTCACGCTGTGTGTGTGTGTGTGTGTGTGTGTGTGTGTCTGTCCTGACTGCCTAATCAGCAGTCCTGTCCTACAGGAAGTCGTATGGTCAACTGCCTCTGTTTTGTTTTTTGCTTTTTTCTGGAGAAAAGGGAAACTATTCCCCCTTTTTCCCTTCAGATTTTCCTTCTGTTTTCATCTCCTTCATGTCATCTGTCTTCGCTTTTTCTACCCTTTCTTCAGTTTCTTATCTAATAGTTTTTGCAGTGATGCACTTCATTTCTTCCTCTAGCAATTCTGATTTGTTGTTTGTTTCTTAGCTTTTCTCTACATTCCCTTCACTTCCTTTTCAGACTATCTTGATTCTTTGCCAACCACTAAGAGCAGACATTACCTCCTTCAGACTCAGGAGTTGAGGTGTGCCAGTCACAGATATTTGATCAAAACATCCCTAATGTCTCTCATATTTCCCCCCATAATTGTCAATATTATCCTCATAGAATATACAACTTTGTGAGCTCATTTTCATACTTTAAACCAGTCACTTTCTAAGGAACTTAAAATTTTACTATATTAAAACTATTAACACTAATAATAGTACATTATCTCAAAGCTGCAATGCATGATTACATATTTAAACTGTAAGAAACAGAAAATGTGGATGAAATCTGAGCTTGCAGAGACACCAGTGTTGTACTGCTAAGCTGTATAAGAGCAATCCTCTAACCCTGAGTGAATGATTAATTTTTTATTTTTGATTGTGCAGACTTTGTGCTGCGTCACATCATCGGGTCATCGCTGTCGTAGAAAGCGAGGCGATTTGTTCTTAGTTTGGGGTGTTTTGGTCGAGCTTTGATGATGTCACAGCCTTTGGCGCTGTCAGAAGCTGTCAGGGCTCCACGGTAAGATGAAGCCAAAGGGCCCCAGAGTCACAGAACAGAATACGCATCATTATTTTAATAACGGAGGTTTCTGTTCTGATCCAAACCTAGTTGAGAGCTGCCAAATTACTTCAGTGCTTTTATTCATCAGAATAAAAATACCTCATTCGGGAAGAGCTGAAAAGCCTTTCTGAGGAGGCATTTACTTCCTTTTTTACAGTTTTTGTTTTGATTTGTTGTGGTATGTATTGTGTAGAGCACAATGTAACTCTGCCCATAAAGTTGTTATTGCAAAGTCACTTAGTGTTTCGGTGTGTAATTTAAAGCTCTAAACTCATGTAACTCCTCTCACTAAGAGTCAGTGGGCGATCGCTTCATCTTCATAATGTGTTTGCTGTGTTCTTAAGGCTCCAGCATACTCCATTGGAAATCACAAAGTCAGTTTGCGGTCATGTGGTTGCAATGATTTGTTTTTGGACACACCTTTCATCGTCTGTGAGACACTGGAGTCAGAACTCCCAGGAAGCGCCTCCCTCCTCCTACAGCGTTAAAACAGGTTTCTTCCTGCTGGCTTCTCAACTCTCCTGTCCTCATACAGATTTTTGTTCCCTTATCCCAACCAGACGTGTTTACTAAACAGACCGGGACAGTACACGCCTTTTGGTATTCGCAAATTTGATGACCAAGGGATCTTGTCCCGACTTCCTCCCGGCCATCATAGTCATGAAGAGCCGCCCGTGTCTCTGCGGTCTTTTTAAGTTCATAGGTTTATAAGTTTTGCTGGAATGGTCGTAAAGACGGCTGTATTTTCTAACAGCCTCGGAGCAGTAGAAGCAAATTAACTCCATTAAAGCCGGATTTTCCACGTAAACACGCCCACGACAACTTCTTAAAAATCACACAACACTTGGCGCGAACCTCCTGTGAGGAAAAAAAACTTGGCCCGGGCCTTGTGTCACGATGGGGCGGGCGAAGCTGCAAATGCGAACAAACGTGACGCAATTTTCGTCACGCGACCACATGAATTAGAGCCAACTTTGACTTCTTATGGAGCATTGAAAGGCCTTTAGTGTCTGAATTCATTTTAAGTGAATTCTCACTAAACTCTGGTTTCCTGTGAATGAGATGCAAACCTTGGCAGCATCATGCTATGGTGCCCCTTTACATCTTCAAAGTGTGTTGGAGCCATGCTGTATGTCAAGCTCGTAATTCCTGAACCCACCACAGCACAAAGTATTTCCCCCTCACCATGCTCTTTGCTTTCATGTGTGTCTGAGTGGCTGTGAAACTGGACCTCCTGTGGGAGGAAACCCCTGCAGCAATGTGTAAAATCTGCGGGGGGGTTAATCTGGCCTTATGATCTTATCTCAGGTGTGCTTTTCCATATTGTGCGTGTATACCAGCGTAGGCTCATCAGCAAGCCTTTGTATTCTATATCTTTTATCCTGCAGCTTCATCAGCATGAACACAAAGACAGAAGTGTGGCTCTATATTAGGATTCAAAGTATTGTGTGGATAGTCCCCTCGTTCTCTTGAACTTTAAGATGTACACTTGCGCATCGTTAAGCGACGTGCCAAATGTTCCTTTTGCTTAAGTTTGCCGGTGTGTCTTATTGAGGTGTTAAATGTGTGGGTAGGGCTTGTTGTCGTTTAAACCCTGAGGGATTTAAGACTCTGCTGCGTTCTCATACATAATCTTTGTTTGCTTTAGGAAACTGACGGCAACTCCTGTTAAACAAATTCTGTCTAAAGTCCAACAAAGTGCAGGTTTAAATAATATGTTCCTTTTAACAGACTTGATAATGGTGCTTTGATTCAGTGAAGATGTCGCCTGTTGTCGTTGGGATGTTTGTGTTATGTTTTTAAATGTAAGCATTTAAAATATTTGAAGGGCATGACCTCTGCAGAGTCAGTCTAATGCAGCCTCTTAGATTATGGTTGTTTTTTGAGGCAGAAAATTTGAGTTCATATTTAGGGGAGTGTTTAAAAAATGCCAAAATAGGTCATACAAAATTTGATTCTTTCAGCCATTGCATCTGTGGTAGAGATACGACAGATTCTCTATTAGCTGCTAGTGTTATTTTAAATAGTTTTTTTTTAAATTATACTATTAGTTTGATACTCCTTTTGGTTTTTTTGGCTTTATGAACAAGATCCAAGCAAACACAGTCTAGTTGGCAAACACGCAAACACAATTTTGTCTTTGAGATTCAGCTCAGGGGAAAAATGAATGACTAAATCATTCGTCTTTCTGTGTTGACAAGTGTTTGTACCAACACTACAAACACTATAGTCACCACAGAGCAAACTGTGCCACCGTGGCTTTGAGTCACACCTTTATTACTGGTGGTTTAAAAAAAGGAAAGGGTAGTTTTTACTACTGGTGACCATGTTTGTTATAGAAGATGGATGTGGACTCTGAGTCTGACATGGTTAATGTAAAACACCTTTTAAATCTGCACTGTCTGATGATCAGTAATGGACAACTTCTGTTTGCAAAAACAGGTGTCTCTACTGGAGACTACCACCTTTTTTGACCCCATTTCTTACAAATTTGTTATTTCAGTAATGATTATCTAAAAAAATTAGTAGTTTCAAGTCATGATCATTAAAAAGCACATTAATTATGGAGCTGATGAGCAACTATCTTTACTTTAATTCAATTTATGGTATAAAAACACAGCTTATAAAAGATGTTCTCTGCCTTTTCCCTTTTTTTTCTCCTCAGACTTTGTCTTCAGGAGTGGTCCAGGTGTTCACAGCAGACAGAAATGGCAGCTGGAGCAAAAAATGCTGTGGGGTGGCCTGCTTGGTCAAAGACAACCCTCAGCGGTCATACTTCATCAGGGTTTTGGACATCAGGGTAGGTGCAGAGATGATGTGTCCATCTGACTATAATTCACCACTATAATAAATGATACATGACCAAAATAAATTTGGACATCCCACTAGGATTGTTGAGGTGATATACAGATACTTATTATTATTATTATTATTCACAAAGCAAATGTTAAGGTAAAATTTACAACCTCAGTTCCTAAAACATTGGGATGTTCTGTAAATGTAACAAAAAAAATGCAATGATTTTCAAATCTCATAATCTTTTATTCACAGTTGACTATAGTAGGCATCTTAAATATTTATGCTGAAAAAATATCATTTTTAGGGGGTAAAACGGTCATATTTAAATTTGTGGCACCAACAAATCTCAAAAAAGATTAAAAGAGGGCAACAAAGGCTGTAAAAGTAACTGGTGTGAATAAGAAACTTATGTGCTATCTGTGATAACATCGTCCTCTTTGTGTTTTCCACAGGACGGCAAGATCATGTTTGACCAGGAGCTGTACAACAACTTTGCCATAAACAGCCCAAGACCTTACTTCATCACATTTGCTGGAGATGTGAGTTGGTCTCCAAACAGATTTTTAGCCTTTTTTCTTTTTCGTTTTTTTCAGATCCTCCTTGTCTGTTGGTCTGATTTTAAAAGAACATTATTTAACGAGTCTGAAGCTTATTTTATTGTACGAGTTCACACCTTAAGTATTTATTGCCTTGACAAGATTGTTGCTTATTTGGGGATCAAACATCTCAGACTGACAATGGTGAAAAATCTGCTGTTATTCAGGGTTTGCATCATAAACTGTAGAGTGGTGTGCAGCGAATTTGTGAGTTTGTGTCTCATTTCTACTGTATTTTGTGAATCTGGTTGCCAGACGTGCCAAGTGGGTCTGAACTTCGCCAATGAGGAGGAGAGCAAGAATTTCCAAAGCACCGTGTCTGAGCTGCTGGGGAGAAAACAAAGGAAGACCGGTAACCAACTCTTGTTTGTTTACCCTGAATCTAATCTAATTTTCTGCAAGAGAGAACAGGGGGGAAAAAATGACAAGTTAGATTTTCTTTTTAATCTCACGTTTCAGCTCATTTTTAAACCGAATCATGTCCCTACAGTTAATTTAAAGGGAGATTCAATAACCAATATTTGGCTTGCAAAGATCTGAGGAGTGAGATCATTTCTAAACTTGTCATTTTTTTTAATAAATCGTTCAATTCCAAGAACTGGGCAAAAAAGGGTAAAATCAGAGCAAGTTGAGGGTGAATTTTTGCCTGGTTCTGCCTTATTTTTTTGTAATCTGCTGCAACTTCTCAAGCTGTGGATAATCACGGTTTCCAACCTTCTGCCTTTTATAATTTACTAACAGTTCAAATAACTCATAAACGGTGTTCTTCTACAATAATGAGTTTTTCCTACAGTTTTGAAATGTCACAGACATAATAACTAACAAACTGAGCATTACATTGAAACACAATTTAATCGAAGCTGAGCTCATCTTTAAAAACGTTATTATTAGCACTCCTTTATTCATATACTTGATTAAATGGTTTTTATCTCTTTCTCTAAGTCATTTTATCTTCCACCCCTCTAATCCTCCACTGGCTTCCAAATCTTATCTTCTGTTCTGCTTCCAACCGCTGGATATTTTTCATAGTATGACCTATAAAAATAGGATCACTGCTGTGTCTTCTGGGGGCTTTCTGTGTTTTCAGGTCTTTCTGGAAGTGATACAAGCTGTAACGTCTCTTTAACACACTAACGGAGAACTTTTCGTGCCAGGTTTTTGTTTTTTTCCTAAATAATGCCAATCTATGCGACACATGCACAGTCCCGCCGACTCCTGCACCGAAAGTGCAACAAAAACCTCTCCTTCCTTTACTCTTTGACACTCTTCATTTCTTACCAACACAATAGCCTGCCCAGCTCAGGATTGTAATGATTTGATTTGTGTGTGTGTTCACAGAGAAGAGGCGCGACCCTCCAAATGGTACGTTTTCTACAGTTTTTTTTTTTCTTTTTTTTTTTTTTTTTAATGAAGATCTATCTTAAAGTGAGGTGTGGTTTCACTTTTAGTCAGTTTTATGGATTATCTCTTCCCTTTCTACATGTTGAAGCTTTAGAGATTTATCATACCTCTTTTTTTTTTCACAAGTACAAAATACTTCTTAAGGTATCAGTTAAATGCTTTGGTCAGAATGCATTAGGATTAAAGTTCTAAAAGCCTTTTTTGTTCTTTCAGCTATTTTCTTCACAGCTGATTTTGCAAAGTAGTAACTTTAAACACCAAAATTTATAACCACAGAGAAGTAAAAATATTTTCAAAACTTGTTTCCTTTAAAGCTTAACTAATTGGTGTTAGAAACTTCAACAATCTGGCATCCATGTGGAGGAAAATAAACCCTGAACAAAGACTGGTATATGTAGTTTTTATCCTAATCCTAAATATCTGTGTGGTAGATTAATGTGTACCCATAACAACCACTTTAAATGCTAAAAGTATTTTGATTCTAGACATATTTTTTTTTCAGTGCGCCGCACGGATCAGAAAGAAAATGGAGGATGGGTGGAAAAACTAGTTGTGAAACAACTCGAGATCATCAAAAAAAACTAAAACTGAAGCTTTTGGCGTGAATTATTTCAAGTTGGAGCTTCCTTCCTATTAGTTTAAACAATCGTTACCGCTCTGTACTGTGACATGTCAAAGATAAAACAAGTTTAGGTTGGAATCTTATTTCTCAAACGCATTTCACGCAAACAAGCTTCAAGATAATATTTCCACTAATTGACAAATGCTTATTTGTTTATTTAAATAAATGGTTAACATAATTTGGCTGCACCTCATGATGGCGTTTTGCTCTTTGGGTTAAACTGGATTTTTCACTGTGGGCTGATTACTCCGCAGATGGAATATGTTTACACACATCTTATTTTTCAGGCACACGTCATTTGAGATGGGAGTCTCCAAGACTTGGTTGTTGTCAACAGCTTTTTTATTTATTTATATTGTTATCTCTTTATACAGCCACACAGACAGGACAGCTTATATATTTAACCACTTGGTGCTCAGAGCTGAACACCATTTTGAGCAAAAAATCCTTGTTTTTATTTCCAGTCAGGGTCGATATTTATAAGCCTTTTGGTCGCCTATAAGCAGACTTGTTTGTGTACCTGTGCAGTCTTGTGTAAAATGTTTATCTTGAGTGCCTCCTGCTTGGTTTATTAAGCTTCTAAATGAGAAAATTGGTTCCCTCCCAGAGGAAGTGATCTCACAGGACTGTCCTCTCTCCCTCTGTTTCCATCTGTCCGGTTCTCAGTTTCCCATCGTCTGAGGTCTATTTCTTGCTGTTCCTTCTGTCCGGTCTTCATCTCCTGCTGCCTTTTCCAGCCCTCCCATCCTCATCCGTGTCCTTATCTGCTCTCTCCCCTCCTCTCATCGTTTAATCTGTCTCGGTTTTTCTCCTCCATCGCTCGCCCTGCCCTCCTCACTCGTTCTTTCACCCCACTGATTCATCCTGTTTTAGAAAACCTCAGAGATTAATATGGGATTATGCGTCGGATGGGTTTTAATGGTTACGTAAAGGCCAGCTCTGAATCCGGAATGATTTTCTGGGATTAGTTACATTTGTGTGTTTTGCAGGGAAAGACAGCATCTAGTATTGACAGCGAGCGGCAAAATGATCACAGCAAGCCGACCTTTAGATACTCGTCGAGAGTAGAAAACGATGAGTTAACTTCAGCAGTTGTCTGGTTAGATGTTGACTCGTTTTTTATTTCTTTTTTTTTTGCAACGGAGACTCTGGCCTTCTCAGTTCAGTCCTGTCAGCTCCAGCACGTTTAAAAAGTCCTTTTATATCCTGGAAATGTTAATGGGCGAGCTTGACTGCTAGGCCTTTGCAAAGCAGCAACATCATTCGTCCTAAGAAGACTGATTCATCTCTGAAACCAGACGAGAGGATTTTCACTTGATCGACATTGAGGACCTTTTTTTTTTTTTTTTGGACGTGTTCTCCACTTCAAATCTTCTGCGCCAACCTTTTTTTTTTTTTAATTATTTATTTCCAAATTAAAAAAGGAGAATGATGTTCTGCACCACCTTTCTTTCTGCCCCCTCGGAGGAACTCGTTTCTGAAGGAGGTGGAGGTTTGGGTTCAGGCTGTCTGTCTTCGTTTCACTGCGTGGTTCTTCCTCAGGACGAACTCTACCCGTCTCTTTCTGACCCCTCTCCTTGCCTCTCCATTGGTACAAAAGAGCAAACTTGCAGCTTGAGCAGTAAAATGCTTGTTGACATCAGTATGAGCTCCTACCAGACAGGAGGGGCCGTTAGCCCTCGGTCAGCATCGCCTGCACCCAGCCAAACGCCCAAATGTCCCGGTAGAGAGAGTCTAAGAGGTATGTGCTTCAGGTCAGAGCAGCATTGTCTGCGTTATTATAAAGAGAAAATCTTTATCGCATGCTTTGTGTAATTAAAAAATGCCTGTGATGAATGGCCTAGAAGCTCTGGCTGAAACCCTGAAGACTGGGCTGGCAGATGATGTGACGGTGGATATTTGGTATTGTCACTGTTGACGGATAATATTACTCCTGACATATTGGCGTGTTCACTTGTTGGCAATGCCGCGATGCGTCAGACTCCGTTTCATAGTGTTCAAAAAACATGTTTTAGATTTTGTGGCATTTCTTGTTGTAACCTGTTTTATAGTTTGTTGAATAAGAAGTCATTAACAGCTTGGAATGGATGATGCTTTATTCACAAACATCAGTCTGCGTTCGAATAAATGGGAACACAAATATAACTCATAAATGATTATACTACAGGTCACCTGAAGTAAAGGTTGGGCAGCAATTTTTTAATTTGTTTTTTCTTATTAAGTTTGCACTAATTGCTGTTGCCCGAGCTGTAACTTCCGTACCATGTGTCATTTCCCAGGACCATCGTTGCACATAGCTACCGTGGACATCAAAAACCCCGAGATCAGCGGCGTTCACCGCTCTCACAACCCCCAGATGAACAACTTCTCAGCCGCCTCCTTTCCCAGAAGGATCAAAAAGGACAAAGGGAACAACAACAACAAGAAGAAGAAGCTGACGAAGGCAGACATCGGCACACCCAGCAACTTCCAGTGAGTCACCTCTTGGTTCGAGCACGGTTCTTTTTAATTATTTTTCTTGGGTGACGAATGAAGTCCAAGCACAGTTAATTACCCTGTCCAACTCAATCAAGGTTTTAAGTTCCCACCTTTTTATTATTCAGTGTGGTTCAAATCAGGGCTTTTGCAACATTTTTTAAACTCTTTCTTAAATATTTATTTTGAGTGCCCACGGTTTCATTTTGGGTTTTTTTTTTTTCTCAAGAACTTAAAGATAAAAATGTCACCATGACATAAATAGTAGATCTGTAATTTTAGTGTTTAAAATGGAACAATTTGAAACTCCCTAAATGAGTTTTAATCATTGGAATGCCTATTTTTTGTTTCTCATAAAACTAACAATAACTGAGAATAAAATAGGAAATGGAAAGAGCTTTTACTTTATAGACACCCCTTCCTCCCCCCTGGCAAAAATGACAACTGAGTCCTGTTCATCTGCAAGTTTTGCACATGAAGCTAAACAATTTTTTGCTGATTTCTTGAAGCAGAACTGCCCCCTGACCTCTGCTGTGCACAGTATTTTTATTTTATTTTATTTCTTTGTGATCTCACTCAACCGGATTAAGGCCTTTTCTTTGCCTTTGTCATTTCGAAGCAATTAACTTCCTGTGTTTTTGTTAAGGAAGTATGTGTAAGGTGTGTGCCATGAGAAAAATGCACCTCGGCCCCAGTCTCAATTAGGGATGGGCATTTGTGGTAATTGAGTTTTTTATTAGCAGTTGTTGTTTTTTTGTTTTGTTTTGCTTTTGTCAGAATATTCAACCCTCCCATCCACCTAAATGCTCGTACTCTGACAGTAAAACTGAGCTCACCCATGACCGTAGTTTCCACTTTATAATTCTTTCAAAATAAACTATGATGTTAGAAACACACGCTGGGATTGTTTTTTTGTTGGGTTTTTTTTCTTCTCCCAAACAAAACAAAAAAAAATACTATAAATGGTCACGTTAATTCTTTAAAATCACACATTTTAACTATACTTTAAACATTTGCCCATTCCTAGTTTCAAATCTGTAGATGTTTTCTTCATAATCTTGACATATTTGAACACTATTTCTTTATTGAAGCACTTTTCAAGGCCCTGATGATAAAGAAAACATTCCCAAACCATGATGATACCTCTGCCATACTTTACTGTAGCAGTTGCAGATGTACCAATAGTTGTCATACAATTCCGTCTTCCTCATGCTTGGAATTTTTTCTCTTCAGTTGTCTTTTTAATTTGTGCGACCGGAACCTCCTCCTGGGTTAGCTTTAGCCCCTCAAACATTTCTCTTTAATTCCCCTTTTGGCCTGTTCTGTTACCACATTTGCGCCACAATGTCTTCATTTTCAAATACTGGATTTAATGGTCCTCTGAACAATTTTACAAGGCATCATTGGCAGCATTCATAATACAGTGACAGTTACTGGAATATGTGGGATTATGTAATTACAGGAAACGGCTCTTGACACTTCTTTCGTACCTCACATACGTTCTGTTCTGCTTTTCTTCTCACAGGCACGTCAGTCATGTCGGATGGAATGCAAGCACGGGCTTTGATGTAAGCAGCGTTCAAACGTTTGCCTGTGTGTTCATGCACGAGTCCGTGTGGCGTCTGGACCCACTTAAAACTTCTGTTTAACTGCCAGCCGTCCCAATCTGAGGCAGATTGTTTAAAATATTAAAGCTGAGCGTTGCAAAAGGAAATCTGCATAATCTATGGATGCGTTCTTAAATGGTAAAATCAGTAATACTGCTGAGTTCAGGGCAGTGGGTTGTTCAGACTGAAAATGAAAGGTTTCATTTATTAATGCTTTGTTGGGATTAGCCGATGTCGTCAAAGACTGCTCACTTCTTGTCACCAAGGCTTATTTTAACAGCTATACATCTGCTAATCTTTTCCTCTGCATAAAGACCCCATCATTAAAGTGTGATGACTTTTAATCTTAGTTCAGTCATGTTGTTGTGACTTTAAGTAGATCTATTAGTGAGGAAAAAAGTTTTTAAACTCCCATAATCATGATCAGCAGTCTCTTCTCAGACTATTGTAAAGTTTCACTTTAATTCTGACAACATAAACACAATGTAAGTAATCAGTTGGGGCCTTAAACTTGTCTGTTGTATCCGATGAGTTCAAATTCCTGATCTGCACATGAATTAAAATATTCGCCACATGGTGGGAGCAGAGCTCTCAGATACTCTCATCTCATCTGGAGGCGTTCAGGTTTAGTTTAAAATGTTCCAACAACAACGTCACAAAAAAGGTTCCTTCTTACTTTTAGCTGCAGACTTTAATCAGCTGATTCAACCAAACACATTTCTAAGCTCTAAGGTTTAATTCCTCTTTTTAACTTCGCCCAGCCTTTTGAAAAGTAAAACGTTAGTGGATGAGTAGCAGCTGCATCTTATCTTTTTGTGGGAAACGCATGATATAAGTATTGTTTATAGTACTATTTCACAGCAATAAAAATGTTCAGTGTATAATTTATGCATGTCATACTGAGATTGGATTAATAGCTTTTTAAAAACCATTTATCAGCTCTTAGAGCTTATGTTATATAAGTGTAATCAGGATGTCTTAAAAGTGACATCTTTTTTTTTTTTTTCCTGCAGCTGAATAACTTGGACCCTGAGCTGAAGAACCTGTTCGACATGGCCGGCATTTCTGAGGCCGAGCTGAAGGACAGGGATACTTCTAAGGCCATTTATGACTTCATTGAGAGGAATGGCGGCGTGGAGGCCGTCAAAAACGAGGTACGGCGACAAGGTAAGGCAGTCACCCAGTGGAAAACTGATTTCTTTCTGACTTATGCCACTAGAAGTGTTTGCATTCTTCACGGACTTCAGGAAGATATCTTTAATGGTACCTTTTTTTTAATATAACAAACCACTAAATGTGATGTATGACAGTGATATTGCAGGACTGTGTATAGATGTGTAATGGGTTGATTGTCAGGTAAAGACAGTCTAACTCGTGTGGTGGTTTTATCCCCAGGTCCGCCCAGGTGGAGCGGTAGGTTTCTGTGCATGAGCTGCTGTGAAAGCTTACAACAGTGCATGCACTAAGAGTTAAACCAGTGCTTCATCTTCGCAGCTACTTTCACGTTTGCTGTGTTTTCTGCTGTGTTAGACTTGAATTGGTCCTCCTGTCGTCACCTGACAGATTTGTTGAAGAGATTTCCCTTCATTTTATGGAATAATTGTGTAAACTTCTGTTTTCTTTTATTGCCCTTGTTTGAAAGTTTTTGCCACAAGGCTGATCCTGTTTGGCTTAACTTTATGAATGCATGGCCGGCACCTGACCAGCGTTTTGGACTGTTGGATCTTTACTGATCTCCCATGAGTCTCTTTATGAAACTAACGTAGAGACAAATGTAAAACATATTATCTGAAATCTAAAATGAAACCAGTTTCCTACAGCCTGCTGTGTTAGTCATCAGTGGTTCGGTCGTGACAAGTTTCGAACATTTTTTTTTGTTTCTTTTTTTTTCCTTCAGCTCCTCCACCACCTCCACCCCGAAGCGGCCCCCCTCCCCCACCCCAGCATCACAGCTCAGCTCCTCCACCTCCTCCATCCCGGGTTATCCGGGGTGCCCCGCCGCCGCCTCCTCACTCCAGACCTCCTATCTCTGCGCCCCCACCTCCTCCTCCATCCCGGCCGGGCATGTCTGCTCCGCCGCCTCCCCC